>NC_090652.1:248154737-248454737 GCF_040937935.1 Hyperolius riggenbachi
CAACTGGTATTGTTTAAAAGGAAAGAAATATGGCAGCCTCCATATACCTCTCACTTCAGTTGTCCTTTAAAGTGTACCAGAGACCAAAAATAATAAAATACTTAAACATATCTTGGGCTTGCTCCAGTCCCATGCACACGGATCGCTCCCACGCCACCGTCCTCCGCTGTCTGCAGCTCCGGTATCTGGTCCTGTTATTTTGGCCAGTATGCACAAGAGGAAGTGCGCTCTCTACGAATCGCGACTGACCATGACTGGCCGAGGTAATGGGATCAGATACCGGAGCTGCAGGTAGCGGAGGACAGCGGCGTGGGAGCGATCCGTGTGCATGGGGCTGGAGGAAGCCCCAGGTATGTATAAATCTTTTATTATTTTTGATCTCTGGTTTCCTTTAAGAAACATTACCAGGTATTGATGCAGGAGAAGGACTAAAAACTGAAGAGTCTGAAAATATTTCATAATTGAAGAAAATGTCTATTAAAAACACAGCAAGCATGCCCTTTAACTCTTAGCTTAAGCCTGGATCATTACAATTGTCATTGCCACTCATCAGTGTTTGGGTATTCTGGCAATTCTGTATATGGTTAGTACAGTTAAACACACATCTCTACTTTATATTGGAGTGCTCTAGTTAAACTATGTGAAAGTGCTGGCGGGAAGGGAAGCACAATCAAGAGAACATTAAACCAAGTTCTACCCTGTGGGATCCGCCATGTAAAGAAGTTTGTGACAAACTGTGAGTTATCTTTCTGCACGGTATGAAGCCAGTAGGTTTACTGCGGGAGACTTCTATTGAGAGCTGACAGAGGCCAGGCTGGCAACTATTCAGAAAGCTACATTAACTTGGTTGAGCCCGGCATGGAACCTTGTGTTCAGCAGAAATCTCCTGACCTGCCTCTCTGCATGCCAAGCTCATCAGCAAGCACCTAATGAGCCCCCCTCCAAACAGATCCTCTCCCAGCCTACTTCATTTCCCCGCGTCCTCTGGGGGAGGAGAGACAAGACTTCATGAGGACTGATGATGCTGCAAAGACCACAATAATGATAATTAACTTGCTGAATTTAGAAGATTATGCTGTTAATTAGTTGCAAAATAAAGATAAGTAATAGAGCAGCAGATGGTCGGATAACACCCAGGAGAAGGAGGGTTATTACTCTGATGAGCTTTTGTGGCAGATATGAAATATGGATCTGACTTTTTCATAAGTTCCTCCTAGAGAATATTACCTGGTATCTGGAAGCTGATGATGGAGCGACCTCTTCCTACCAAATTTTGACAGATGTCTGAGGAGTTTTTTTTTTTTTTGTTCAAGGGTACGAAATGCATAACGCATGAAAGATTGGGGTAGGTAGACGTTGAAGACAAACATAGTAACGCTGCATGCTTTGTTGATGCTATATTTTTACAATAATGGATAACTGTACTGTTCCACAAAATTGTTGTTACCTATTTGTCCCCATCACCAAAAATAATGTCAAGAATATTCGGGGACCTACTGAGGATGTTAGTTCAGAGAACTGGCCACTGTGAATGTGACCTAGTGCCCCCCAATCCACCTAGGCAGTTTTAGGGCTCAGCTCCACCAGGGGTGATTTTCTGCGTTTCTCCACATGGCAATTCGGGCGCAGCCTATTGAAATCAACTTTATTTGCATGTGGGTAAAAAAATCGGATAACATGCAGCCAGGCCCGGATTTATCTCACAGGAGTCTATAGGCACAGATGTAGTAAATACGAAGGAGGCACTCAATTGGCTTCAAACTTGCGTTTTATCAAATCCCAGTAATACACATATATAGGCACAGATGTCCTGGCATCCTACACGTTGCCCTCCATGAACCTACAAACACCTGCTGGTCCGCACAGGTGTGTTGGCTGGCCCAGCTGCCACTTCTCCCTGACTTCCCTGGCCCATTATAGGTAGCTACAGGTGCCTCTTAGTATTAGGTAGCTAAAGCTATCCTCAGATTAGGAAGCTAGAGGTGCACCCGAATAAAACAATGGAATGCAGAGACCTGGGTAAGTAACCTATCATTTACATTCCACTCATGACTCTGCATAGGGAAGGCAGGAGAGAGGCACTTAAGGAGTTTGGTGAGCCGCCTTTCCATCATCAGACACCTGTAGGCACGTGCCTACAGTGCCTTATGGTAAGTCTGGCCCTGCATGCAGCAAAAAAAAGGTTACGCATGCAAATTCCTATAGCTCTGTATGGCATGTCTAGAGGGATTTGTTTGCGATTTGCATCACAGCAGTTGCCAAGACGCACACCAGTTAAAGTTGAAATAGGCCTTATTTCCACCAGCGCAATTATGGCTGCATTTTTGGCAACGTGCAGTAACATCAGAAAGTGCGTAGGATGCTCTTTTTGATGGTTCCATCCATGTGTTGTGATTCACTGCAGACTCACAACTGCTGGTTGCCTGCAGTTCTGTGGGTTCGCAATCCCATTCATTACAAATGACCGCATCGGGTAACATTGCAGAGTAATGCCGTGCGTTGTGGTGGCCACCTGCGTTGCCCGCAGTGCATACATGGAAACAAGGCCTTACACAATTGGGTAAGCCCACTGGGCAGCACCTTGGCTTAGTGGTTAGAGCTTTTGCCTTGCAGCGCTGATAAATAGCTGATCAAAAGGATTGTTGAAGTACCAGTAGGTTGCTAGCCACTCGATTATCCCATTTAAAGCTTTGAAAAATGGTAACCAATGCTCCTGGCCAGTACAACCAATTACTCGTACTGCAAGATGAGTTTCTGGCCATGCTTATGGCAACAGTACTCCAAACACAGTGCACAAAGTAATCTGGGGCTGCTAAGTGAGACTTGAGCTCACTGAGTTTTTCTGCCCAAACAACTAACAACTCCAAGGGATCATAAAACAATAAGAAAGAGTTCAAATGGAAAGCAAGTGGTGGACACACAACACTAGAGCACAATAGGTCCAGGAATTGATTTTTTATTAAAGGACAACTGAAAAGAGATGGATATGGAGGCCCTATTTAGTTCCTGAAGCAATACTGTTGCCTGGCTCTCCTGCTGATCCTCTGCCTCTAATACTTTTAGCCATAGACCCTGAACAAGCATTCAGATCGGATGTTTCTGACATTATTGTCAGATCTGACAAAATTGGCTGCATGCTTGTGTCTGATGTACATCAGACACTACTGCAGCCAAATAGACCAACAGAGCTGTCAGGCAACTGGTATTGTTTAAAAGGAAATAAATATGGCAGCCTCCATATACCTCTCTCCTCAGTTGTCCTTTAACTCACGACATTGTGTTTTGTGGAATAATATCCACTTCCTCAGGTCAATCATAAGTGTAAGTAGGCTGACCTGAAACCGCATGATGCACCTCTGTGCTTTGATTTTACACAAACAGTCTGTCATATTTGTTTTGGATGATGGTTTGTGATAGATCGCTGTGCAGACACATACTTTTTACACAAAAAAACTATAATTCTCAATTGTAACAGATTAAGTTATAAAAGTCTACTGTGTATTTGTAGCTTTGGTGATTGCATCATAGTACCGTAATTGTTTGGGACCAAAAGAGGGTCCTGACCATAACACACACCCAGGTTTAGATGATGGAAATCAGGAAAAAATATATACTGTGTGTCCATGGAGCAGCAGTATCTTACGGAGCTTCTCCTCACAAGCTGTCTCTAAGCCACTGTCCCTATACATATCAGCCCTGCACTGCCTTATGGTGGGACGCTCATTGTAAAATGTGGCTTCCTTTTTGTCCCCTCCCAGCTCGTATACCGCCTTGCACATTCCCAAGTTCTTCCCCGAATAAGCAAGTTACACCCAACACTGAAGATGACTCGCTGGGGAGGAGGCTACTTACACCCTCCGATAGACGCTACACAGAGCTTCATGTTTCAACCAGGGGCTGCAGCACCCGCACTTAGCCAGTCACAAGTGGAGCAAGTGACTGAGTGACAGACCGAAAAACATCCAATTGGATTCTCAAAATCGGAGTGGTGGGTGGGCTTACTGCCTTGGAAGCCAATCAGCACTTGCCCTCTTTTCTATGGGCAGAATTAAGGTGCAGGTTGCTAGAGAAAGTGGCTGACAATGCTAGGGAAACCAATGGCAAGAAAAACGGAGACCTCGAGTCAGCTGGATAGATAAGTGCTTCTGCTCTCTGCAGTTTCGGCTCATTACCAATTACCATACATTCACACTATACCATGCACCTATCCCCCCCCCCCCCCACACACACACACACACACACTTTTGGAGGAGAAAAAGTACGTCTTACAGTCTGAAAAATTCTGTAATTCCCACTAAGGCAGTTGGAAGGTAACTATCTTAAACTTCTGACGTTGCCCTGTAAAAGATGGTGGCCTGTAAAGGATTGTGCTTGCTGTTAAAGTAGTATGTTAATGCATATGTGGGCGTTTGTGTGCACATGTTTTAGGCTAGGTTCACACTGCGCAAGGTTCCCAATGTGGGGGGGGAAAAAGTATCAGCTAACCCTTTGCACGCTGACTTGCAAATGTTGTATGCAAATTTCATGCAAAGCAATCATCCAGGAATGAGTCTATCCCTACAGCTAAGTTAAAAGCTGCGTCTTCATTACAAAATATTACATTCATTAATCTCGTAGAGGCTCCCCATAATTTGTAAATGCATGAAAGCAAAGCTTTTTCATGTATGTGCAAAAGGTTAACTGATTTTGCTGTTTTGTTGGCCACATTCCTTTTGGCACCTCCCTTGTAACCTATTTACATGTCCACAATTGAGATGATGAGCCTGGATCCTGTGTTGTTGTTTTTTTTTCTTGTAACTTGTGGCCAGGATTCAGTGGAGTGCTCTCCCTCTTTCCCTGTCTGTGGCATTTGCCAGCAGGCACACAGCTTATGCTGGTGTGTGTATGGTTCACATGGGTGTATTTTGTTGGCTCCCTTGTTGGATTAGTTTGCTGCTCTATCTGTCCCAAGATAGGACATTGGGATATGTGCTCCTAATCGGTACTTATCCGTTAGCCGGGCGCATCCGGCAGGTGGCGACAAAACTCCACCAGAGTTACATCTTTCCCTACTATCCATGTCGGCCTGGAGGGGGAATAGTAATTAGCGCCACCTGCCGGATGCGCCCGGCTAACGGATAAGTACCTCCTAATCTTTTAGATAGTTTGATGCACTGAATGCATGCATGTTATAGTGCTGGAGTTAGGACACATAGAAATTAGGGGAAACCTCTATGCGATGTATGTGACTACGTAAGAAAATGTAATCTTTTGTAAAGAAGAGCCAAGCATTTAACTTAGCTGTCGGTATAGCAGTGGTTCCTGGACAATTGATATACATGGAATTTGCATGAAAGCATTTTCATGCAGTACCTGAGTGTGCAAAGGGTTAACTGATTTTGACGTTCACAGCGTGGAGAGTCACAGCAAATCTGATGTGCAATCTGATGAGTCCATCCATGCAATCAGGGTATCTTTTGTAACTCACATGTCATAGATACCATGCTATCAATGGCATGTCCGATTTCTGTGCGGTGTCCAGAAGAGTCGTGCAGAACGTAACTTTGCTTTCTGCTGCCACAACTGAGACAACAGACACTTTCTTAAAGCGGTATTGTCACCATAAAAATCAAATTTCAACAGCAACTGGTCTGAGTGTATTAAGTGATAAAGATGCTAATCCTGCATTCAAAACTTGCAAAACTTTTTCTTCTGTTATTTATTTGGCATTATCACATACTTTAGGAGCACTGGCCCTTTAATTGCCATTGCCATTCAGTTGCATGCTGGGAGTTATTTTTATCTATAATATATTCCGCCTCTTCTATTTATTTCCCTATCTAGCTACTTATCTGAAACACCTCTGCTCACTTGTGTTTACAAGCAAGGCTAAGGTGACTCAGCGATTGGAGGATAAGACAGTGCAGTTCCTAGTATACACCTCAGTGGGAGTGTCTCGAGACTCTGGGAGGAGGGCAGCTAATGAATACACAATGAGCAAGAGAATGGAGGGGGGAAAACAAGAGTCAGGGAGGATATGATGTCAGCATTAGCTTGGCAAAATGGCCACTGCCTAAAATAGGATTTTCTGCTTTTCCTTTATAAAATTCACAGGAATCATTACGTGGATAGCACAATACATCTGTTATGTACCGTAAGTAGAAGTAGTATTTATCTAATTATATATGTATTTTTTATTTCTAGGTTAGCATGGGTGTCGCTTGTTCTTTAAAGCAGCAGGAACAGCCATACCAGTGGCGGACACAGCCAGCAGTGGGCCCCTGTGCAAAATTGCAATTGCGGGCCCCTACGCAAAAAATGGGTGTGGCTACAACCTGCGACACGAGAAGCGCGCCGCGGCAAAAAATAGGTTTGGATAGAATGGGCGTGGCAATGACCGGATGAGGACGGAGCTAACTGTAATTTAAAGCGAACCCGGGTGATGGTTTATTTCCTTTTAAACAATACTAGTTGCCTGGCGGCCCTGCTGATCTATTTGGCTGCAGTAATAAACTGAATTACACCAGCAACAAGCATGCAGCTAATCTTCTCAGTTCTGACAATATTGTCAGAAACCCCTGACCTGCTGCATGCTTGTTCAGGGTCTATGGTTGAAAGAATAAGAGGCAGAGGACCAGCACGGCAGCCAGGCAACTGGTATTGCTTAAAAGGAGAGAAATATGGCAGCCTCAAGATTATTCTCACCTCGGGTTCCCTTGAAAAGTGCAACGCAAAGACAGTGGGCCCAAGTTTTGGTGACCCTTTCCCCAGAAAATTCACATAATTGTGCAGGTTTTCTCAAGAAAATACATATCACGTCGGCAGATATGCCCAGAAAATACGTGCAATCATGTCGGCAGATATGCCCAGAAAATACGTGCAATCATGTCGGCAGATATGCCCAGAAAATACGTGCAATCATGTCGGCAGATATGCCCAGAAAATACGTGCAATCATGTCAGCAGATTTGCGCAGAAAATACATGCAATCATGTGACAGACCTGCCCAGAACATACACCTGCTAATATAAATAAAAAAACGAAAACATTTACTCACCTGCAGCAGCAGACCTCCTGTCCCAGCCTCCATCCGGCGCGCAGCTCCCATGGGTGGTTGGCTAGGTAGGCAGCCGGGTGGGGAGGTACCCGGGTGGGTGGCTGGTTAGCTGGGTGGGTAGGTAGCCTCGTGGGTGGGTAGCCTGGTGGGTAGGTAGGTAGTCTGATTTAGGTAGGTAGCCTGGTGGGTGGGTAGGTAGGTAGCCTGGTGGGTGGGTAGGTAGCCGGGTGGGTGGGTAGGTAGCCGGGTGGGTGGGTAGGTAGCCTGGTGGGTGGGTAGGTAGCCGGGTGGGTAGGTAGCCTGGTGGGTGGGTAGCCTGGTGAGTAGGTAGCCTGGTGGGTGGGTTGTTAACTAGCCCGGTAGGTAGGCAGCCTGGTGGGTGGGTAGGTAGCCGGATGGGTAGGTAGCCGGGTGGGTGGGTAGGTAGGAAGCCTGGTGGGTGGGTAGGTAGGTGGTTAGGTAGCCGGGTGGGTAGGTAGGTAGCCGGGTGGGTGGGTAGCTATCCGGGTGGGGGGCCCGACTCCTATCCTCCCCCCCCCTTCCTCACCCCGGGGGCCCCCCTCCCAGTATGCGCGGCGGGAGAGCGGTAAATACAGGAAGTCTCCGGGGCTCCAGGCAGGTGCTAGAGGCTCAGCCGCTTGGTCTCCAATATGTCTCCAACTCTGTATACTGCTCGCTACTTCCTGGTTTAGTAGCGAGCCGTATATGGAGTTGGAGACATCGGAGACCAAGCAGGGATGAGTTTTATTACACCAGAAACATTTCTGAATAGGTTGGGGTGCTTGCAATGCATGGGAAGGTTTCAGGCTGCATAATAAATGCAGAGCAGTGGGTAAATGGAATTTGACTTTGTGGCTGACAATCCCTCTTTAACATACACGTCTGAACAGATCCAATAGACGATACAGGATACTTTTATTTGTCCGTTACACCAAAAATCATCAGATTTGACTTCTAGTGTGAAACCATCCAGGTCTCTCCTTGGTGGGCAGAATAGTGCACTCTGTGTATACTGTTCACTTACTGTACTAAAGCTTTTACATATTTGTGCCACGCTGATTTCTATCAATGCAGCCAGATGCGTTTCTGACAGTATAATTTTGTAAATCAAGAAAAAGCGTATAAATGCCATTCCTGAGACTAATCTAGCCATTGTTCTCTCCTGGCAGCTTTTGTGTTATGTTAAACTGTACATACAGTTCGGTAAGCGCCATTAACCCTCAACTGTTCCCAATAGGACCAGCAACATATTGCTCTAGAGGGGTGTAAAGATTAAGCAAATCTCATTGTGTACATTTATTTCATTTAACAAATCTAGAGGGGAATAAATAGTATCCTTGTTTTTGCCCTACAGTGCTAAGTCACACCTAATCAGTTAGTTTAAACTGTGCAGGACTGTGACATATTGCTCACGTCTGTGAGACCATACGGTATATGCTGTGTGTTCCAGGCACACGAGGAGATGATGAGATATCATGGCTGTGCTCGCCTTGCATGAGCTTGTTGTCTCACTCTGCAGTCATTCTTCACAAATAATGATATTTATGTATTTTAGGATGCCTGCCTGTACACTGTATTTTTTTCATAAGGTAGAACTCTAGACACTTATCTTAGCTGTGCTGATGTAGTATTCTACTCAAATCCCAACTATGGTCTAAAGCATTAAACGCAGCATAAAATTAACACCAAAAACCATCTGGCTGCAAGGTACTGGAAGCGTTAAAGTGACACTAAAGCCACAAAAAAAAAATAACGATATAATGAATTGGTTGTCAATCTGATAATTTGTCCTGCAGCCGGCAATGATAGCAGTTAGATTCAGTGAGGTCTAATTTGAGTCAGTTCACACAGGCTTCTGCTAGCATTTTGGTAAAATGCTTTTTCCAAAGGCGTGGCACCTGGCATTTTTCACACCTACAGGAGAACACAAAGACACAGTGGTAAGCGACCCTGGAACTGTCATGTTGCTTCCAGAAAAATCTGGAACGGAATGCGGCGTTTGTGCAAACGATGGTACAGGCGCTGCCCCTTTACTTGAACGGCGCTTTAACTGCGAGCACTGCGGCAATGGTAAACAGTAAATAGTGTTTTCTATTTTGTTTTTATTTACTGTGTTTATTGCATTAGGGCAAACCAGGGCCGGTTCTAGACTTTTTGCTGCCTGAGGCAAACTTGTGAGGATGCACCACACCCACTCGCCGTGCTAGCGACACGCAGCGTGTCGCAGCAGGTTGTTTACCTTTGGCAGTGTCACTCTCGCCGCTCCCCTCCCCGTCCCTTCTTTCCAATCAGTGGGGAGGGAATGGACGCGGGCGGGGAGGGGCGACCTAGAGGCGGGGGGGGGAGCGGCGAGAGTGACACTACCAAAGGAAAACAGCCGGCTGCAACACGCTGTGTGTCGCTACCGTGGTGATGGATTTATGGGGCAAGCAGAGCGCAGAGGGTGCCTGGGGGGCACTGTATAGCAACAGAGGCTGGGCAGTATCTGCAGACCCAGCCTTTGTGTGCTGATAGCATTCTTAGAACCCACCTCAGGTTCTCTTTAGGCAGCCTTTCAGCCAGCATTTTTTTTAAATAAATGAAACCTTTTCTGCTACTGTTCTTCTTGACACTGTACTTCCTGTGCGGGAAATCGATGCCTGAGCTGTGTAGTTTTTAGAGATATGTGAGTTTTTGCCCTGCCCACTCAGTTTGGTGAATGAGCTCTGGTCTGTTTGAGTGCCCGCCCACAAAAGGAAACATTTCCGGAAGCAGCAGCCAATGAGTTCAATTTCGTTTAAACACACTTGCTGAAACATTTGCACGTTTGTATAGTGGAACTTTATAAAAATGAAATTTAACCATGTGTCCCGAGCTTGGATTTCAACAAGCTTTTGACGGATTCCTTTGGGAGGTCCGCACTTGACAACGGGGGGACTGGAGGACAGCGTAAGAAGCCTATATGATCCAGAAGCTTTCCTTCTTATATGACTTTTGCCCTCAGGTTGGCCTTGGGACACTTAAAGTGCACCCGAGATTAACTTTTACTCATTGCATCATTGTGTTCCTTTCCTATTGTTTATAGGGCATTCCTCAAGCCAAATACTTTTTTGTTTTTGTTTTAATACTCTTAAAGCGGAATATAACTCTGCATTTCAGCTTTGCTCTAAAACATTATTTACAGCATATTATATGCAACCAGCATTTTATTTTACTAGACCAGCCTTGGAAGGGTTACACACAGAGCTTTAAAGTTCCGTGGAGACAAATGCTGCCGCAGCCGAAGTTTAGATAGATACATTTAAGTAAACACAATGTAACAAGTGTGGAATGTGACACTCTCTGACTGTGCAGGAGCTCCCTGACACAGAGAGAGAGAGTTGAGTCACATCCCTCACTTGTTACATTGTGTTTACTTAAATGTATCTATCTAAACTTCGGCTGCTGCAGCATTTCTCTCCACGGAACTTTAAAGCTCTGTATGTAACCCTTCCAAGGCTGGTCTAGTAAAAAAAAAATAATGCTGGTTGCATATAATATGCTGTAAATAATGTTTTAGAGCAAAGTTGAAATGCAGGGTTATATTCCGCTTGGCATTTTTCAGACGTAGCAAGGGCTCATGGGAGCTCAGTCTGGGCAGGAGGAGGGGGAGGTATTACTAGCCAGAGATTTCAGAGGCAGAGAGGAGGAGGAGGGGGGTAGCTTTTTTCACAGGCTGAGTGCTGAAGATGCAGATAAGCTTGCCTGTGTGTAATGTTTACAAACAACATGGCTGCTGTTGTATCACAGGAAGAAATAATCATATTCTATTGAAGCTGTTTGCAGCTAGATTTGCTGTGTAAACTATCTAAACTTTAGGTAAGATCTATAGACAAGTTACTTGTTATAGTTAGTTTTTCATCTCGGATCCGCTTTAAATAAATGTTGTTCATCTATTTGAGAAGAGATCTGATCTTTGGTGTATTTGTAATATTCATACTTTTTTAAACTTCAGATTTTTGGACAAGTCTGATAAAATTATGTGTGTTGCAGTGCTGTTTTTCTTTCTTTTTTTTTTCAGATTTCTGGTTTTGCTCCTATTAGTATTTATTCATAGTTATTTATATTTCCTCCACTGTAATTTTTTTTCAGTAGTCCCTTGAGTCACCCCCTTGCTTGGCTATCAGTAATATGTGGTATTGTATGGGGGAGGTGATTGCCCTAATTGTCATCGTATGATGGAAATGGGAGACCTGGTATGAGTCAAAACCTGTTTTCATTATAGAAGTACCTATGCTAGCATAACATGAACTTAATGACCATTTATAAGATTAATGCCTCTTCCTAACTCGGGAAAACCTGCATGTCAGCTAATAGAAATAATGAGAGAGAGGTCACGGAGAAATACTTAACCCATATCTCTAGTGAGGGAGTCTAGCCTTAATAGCATAAGTCTTTGGGATATGGAGGAAGAGACTTTACTGGCCTTTCTTAATCCTTGACACTAGCACAGTATGAACATTGTTCATACTTTCCATATACAAATATTGACTTTTTTAAGTGTGTACCCTTATGCATACTTCATTAACTTGAATTTGTCCAATTTGCTGAGTGTTACATTTTATTTATTTTTTTCTTCAATTTTTTTTTCTTTTTAAAGAACGCACAGTTTGAGTGGCCTGTGCCTTTCTCGTAGCACCATGTCAAACAATCCAGCTTGTAAAGTACAGTCCATTCTCCTGGAATTCTTGTGCTCCCAATGATGGTGGTAGTTAAATTACTCTGTCCTCATATGGAAGACACATAATGAACCGTAATCTTTCCTAAGGTGGCACAGACAGCAGTCCCATGCCTTGAACTGTGAGGTACATGACTATCCCACGCTTGCACGTTACTGCATTTAACACGACCACCATTCCTTTATTAGGCTCTTTCTGGTGCTTGAGGGAAGATCCACTGTGCCAAAAAAGCTCCATTACTGTTTTTTAGCATATTTTGGACTATGGCATTAGATGGTTTATGTGGCCCATGACAGATATTTTGTACTGAATTGGGATATGGCTTGAAAGTTGTACCATATTATATGGTTCAATAAATTTTATTGCACTACTCCGAGGTTTACCGGAATCAGATAAGAATGACTAATGGCTACATGTACATTGAGGGTACTCTGCTTCCAATGTTCACTGAAAATGCAGTTGGCACACGGCCTAAAAGGGCAGGTTCAAATTCTAAAGGGGGCGTTATTCTCCTCATGGTTTCAGATCCTCTGACTAAAGGTGGACGGTGCCACCAGTAACATTAATAAGAATCCAAATACAGTGGTCATTTCTATTTTGTTCCAAATATAATTAATAAAATTGAGAATAAAGCTAACAGGGCAAGTCAATGCAGACAAGGAAAGAATATTCATAAAGATTCCATATACAGCTTTTAGTTACAGTCCATGAATCCAAATGCTGTCGGAACTCCTCTTGTATTCCATCATAAAGAATAAATATACTCGTGTATAAGCCTAATCTTTCTGCACAAAAAATGTGCTGAAAAGTTACCCCTTCGGTTTATATATGAGTCAACAGAGCAGAACAGATGGTTTTGTTACTGCCAGGTTTTGTTACTGGCTCCCTGCTGTGTCTGTGCCCCTGCAATATGGTGTGCAGAGTGCGCTGCTCAGGACTACCTGTGTTCCCTGGCTTGTGGAGCAGAGTGTGCAAGCAACATGTCAGCTGTGCAATGATCAGGGATTCTTCCTTTGTGACAATCGCTGTGTCTCATATATATGACGCCATCTAGTGGGACCTTGAGACACAGCTGTATCATTCTTGGGGCACATCTGGCTATGGGGATGGAGGTTGACTTGTATTAGGGGTGCATCTGGCTACTGTGGAGGGGGCTTATATGCGAGTTAATCAATTTTTCCTGGTTTCTGAGGGAAAAGTGGGTACCTCGGCTTATACATGGATCGGCTTATATGCGAGTTTATACGGTAGTCAACATTTTGGAACTGTCAGGAGAATGAGTATTGAGCAATGGTGCACTTTCCAAGTGTGATGTGCACAGTTACAGAGGCTGTGCTTGTGGGTCACTTGCCGAGTGCGTTAAAACTGTGCGCCGCCATTAAATTTCTCATATCGGTACATTGCCTGTTATGCCTTAAGCAGACGTGTGATTCTCCATTGACTTTGATAAGATGTGCGGCAAACACATTTTCACACATTTTCACACATTTTCAATTTGCAAGCAAATTTCAATAAGTGTAAACCCTACCTTAGGCAGTGTTCACAATTATCATTGTGAAAAACGTTTTTCATATGCATTTTTGCACGCTAAAATTTGCGTTTGTATGGAAATTTTTCAGGTTTTTTTTTTTATCTATCTTATCACAGCTAATGAAAGTTGATGACAATTTTCAAAATTAATTTATGCTGCAAGATGTTCATTTTTCTGCACGCATGCAATTTTGTACATTTTAGCTGAAGTGCCAATCTCCAATGATTTTCATCAGATGTGCAATGAACGCGTTTTCGCACATGCAGAGTTCTCACCGAATTTTAATAAGTGTGAACCCTGCCTCAGTGTAAGGGCTCTTTTCCACTATGAAATGCGATTTCGCAATCGCGTTTCAATTTCCACCATGCGATTGCGATTGAGCTACTATATTCATTATAGTCCAGCTCAATCGCATACAAAACGCGGCAGGACGACGATTGCGCTTTGACCAAAATCGCATCGCAATCGGATCGCACTAATGGAAAATGCTGCTGCAGTTTCCATTAGTTTAATGTACCTTGCGATTTGCGATCATAAGCAAATCGCAAATCGCAGGCTAGTGGAAAAAAGCCCTTAATCTGCTGAAAATATGTGGGCAGTAGGAAACCTTTCAGCTGTTGCACTTGCACAAGTACCAAATCAGTTCATTACATTTGATTGAGTCATGAAACATATTTTCTATATTTGAACCTGATTCATTTAAGTTGCTGATGGTTATGAATCTTTGCTTTAATCTCCAGAGACTTAAAGCTGCTTTGACCCAGCAGCATCCTCAGGTAACCAACGGAGAGAGCACCAAGGGGCAGAGCAGTGGAGTTGCAAAGATTCAGGCAGAGGAAACACATCCACAATCACTGCAGCAGCCTGCAACGTCAACTACTGAAACACCGGTAAGAGCCTCAATACAAAGCAGATGTTTATTGCTTTCACCACTATATATCTGTTTAGTAACATAGCAGCTGAGAGAGAATGTTACATGATTTTAACATTTCAGATGCTTTCTTTGCCCTATTTTCATGATTACGTTTTACATAAAAATTTGTAGGTGCTCCCTCTAGTGACTGTATGTATGCTAGACAGTGCCCGCACCATCTCCTGTGACTAGCTGGGGCAAGAAAACTAGCTGTTGGAGATTTCCCAGTAGCGAAGACCTTCAGTGTGGGCTGGAGATCTAATGAGGCTTTTTGGGTTCACAAACATTTGGAGTTTGCAAAGATGGTTGCTGGCATATTATAGTTCTGGCATTTATAAGAAACTTGCTAGTAGAGTATGGAGGCAGTGATTTTTTTTATACTCCAATCAAAATTCCACTTTCCTGAGGTTTTGTGTTGATCTTTTTTTGTGAAAGAAATACTTTGGTTGAAGCTTCAATTAAAAGTTTCGCCAGATCATGTGATTTGTAAATCACATGGTACTGTTGTCATTGAACAGCCATCCAGTTATTATCTCACCCAGCAGTTCAAGAAAGAGCTTGGTTGGATGCCTTTTTTGTAGTCCCATCTTTTTTCATCTGATCACTTAGTGGTTTTACAGTAAATGTGGGTTCAATGATTACAATCAAAAATGGGGCCAGATGAGCACATTGGCTTTACTCAGACATACCACTCACTTAAAGTGCATTGTTCTCCCCAGGCTCTATTAGTCGGGTGCTCCACCCAGCTAGTTTTGGTGAGCACCCGGCTGTCATCGGTTAACCTCCTCTGCTATAAGCAGAGTTGCGCAAAGAAGCACCAGGCCTGCACTTTCTCATAGTGCCCCACCCGGCTACTTTTTCATGCCACCCGGTTGGAAAAAAATTCTGGGTTGTATACTGAAGTGGCTCCAAGATGAAAAAAGAACTATAACAAGTAATTTGTCTATATATCTTATCTACAGTTTAGATAGTTTACACAGCAAATCTATCTGCTAACAGCTTCAACAGTAGATGATTATTTATTCCTGTGATACAATGAGGGCAGCCATGGTCTGTTTCTCACATTGTCACAGGCTGATGGCTGGAGATGCTATCAGCTTGCCTGTGTGTAAATTCAGTCCCCTCTCCACCTCCCCTCTGCCTCTGAAATCTCTGGCTAATAACCTCCTCCTCCTCCTGCCCAGACTGAGCTCCCATAAGCCCTTGCTACAGTGCCAAGGCACAAAAGGACCTGTGGGCGAGACTTGTTTAGTTTATAGGGAATTAGAGTAGTAAAACAAAACAAAAAAAGTATTTGGCTTGAGGAATGCCCTATAAACTATATGAAAGGAGCACAATTATGCAATGAGTAAAAGTTTATCTCGGATCCACCTTAAGAAGCTTTTTGCGGCTTTAAAATAAAGTTTTTATGTAAATGAAGACGACCCCCTTTCCCTAGCCTTTTTGACCCCTTGCTGTTTTTGACCTAATTGAAGGCTGCATTGCCAGAATGGCTGAGCCAGCTACCATGGGAGTCCTGTCCTAGAACAATACAATCTTGAAGGATGAGAAGCTTATCCAGATCTTGTGCTCACAGAGGTGGGGTAACTAGCCTGCATGTTGGGGTAGGTCCTGGGCTAAACTTATGGTGAAATCTGGGAGCCCCATTTAATAATAAGGTGACGCCAAAATGTCATCCTTATCCAAGGTAAAAAGCTAAAGTGGGTAATCACTGACAAAGGGTAATTTAAAAAAAACTTTATTTGGGAAAAAAGCAAACAAAAAATATTTTTACTTAGAGGTCACTTTAAGCAACTGCTCCACTTCTGCATCTGTATTACACCAAAGTTTCTCCAATTCTCCTTGCACTAATTTTGATAAATCTGCCTCAGTGTCTCAGCATCTGAGTTCCTCAGTGCACATGAGAACAGCTGGTCATCTGTTTGATGGTCTTATTTTTTATAATTTGTATGTGTTAGTAACAGTGGAAAATGCACAAATCACATTTTTTTCCTTTTCTACATATTTTCCTCAACCAATCCAACCTAACACAAAATAGGTCCCCCCGAAGAAAGATAGATACTTACAGTTGTGCTAAAGTTTAACATACTCTGGCAGAATTTATAATACCTTGACCATTTTTCAGAGAATATGAATGATGACACAAAAACTTTTTTCCACTCATGGTTAGTGGTTGGCTGAAGCCAGTTAGTGTGTCAGCGCTGTGTAATATGTTGGCGCTTTATAAATACAATAAATAAAAAAAAAATAATTGTCAAACAAATGTTTATTCTTTTTAAATCATAATCACTACTCAAACTACCCAAATGACCCTAATAAAAAGTTTACATACCCCAATTCTTAATATCTTGTATTGTCCTCTTTAACATCAATGACAGATTGAAGTCTTTTGTGGTAGTTGTGGAATGAGGCTCTTTATGTTCTCAGATGGTAAACCTGTCCATTCTTTTGGCAAAAAGCCTCCAGTTCCCGTAAATTATTGGGCTGCACATTTTGAGGTCTCCCCAGAGTGGCTCAATGATATTGAGACTAAGATGGCACTCCATAATCTTCACTTTATGTTGTGTTTTGGATGTTTTGGATCCTTGTCATGTTGGAATTTCCAAGTACATCCCATGCTATGCTTCCTGGCTGATCACAGCAAATTTTTCTCCAGTATTTTTTGAAAATTACTGCATTCATATAGCCATTCTGGTTCCCTGTGCATTTGTAGATGATCCCCAAAAAATCAGTGATCCACCACCATGTTTCACAGTAGGAATGGTGTACCTTTCATCATAGGCCTTGTTGACTCCTCTCCAAATATAGCCTTTATGGTGGTGGCCAAAAAGTTCAATTTTAGTCTCATCACTCCAAATGACTTTATGCCAGAAGGTTTGAGGCTTGTGTCTGTGGTGTTTAGCATATTGTTAGCGGGATACTTTGTGGAATTTGCGTAGTAATGGCTTTCTTCTGGCAACTCGACTATGCATCTTGAAACTGCCACACCTGTTTTTCTCCTGAAGTTATTTGTGAGTTTTACCTTGCCTCTCGAACAATTTTTCTGGCAAAAAACATCAGTGCAGCACTGGATGAAAAATGGAAGGGTCAGTCAGGAGTCCAAAAACTCATTGACCTTTTATACACACCCACTAATTTAAAGCAAACAGAGCACAGGTGAAGATGGTTACCTTTAATAGCCATTAAAACCTGTTTGTGTTAAGTTGTGTGCATGTTTTTAGAGCACAGCCACCTTTGAATATAATCAATCAGAACTAACATAAAACCACATCCTTTAGATCTACAATTAGACAACTAAAATACAATTACTGTACATCAATGCGGACAAGCCAACTTTTTTACACCCCAATTTTGGATGTAAAGTTGGGGTATATTCATTATGGCTGAGTGTAATTTTAGCGCAGGGTGGAACCGAAATATGGCTCACCCTGCTCCTGCACGAACTCCCGGCTCATGCTAAATACCATTTCCCCTCCAAGTTGTAGCAACTCAGAGGGGACACGTAATTTGGGCACCGGATATTGCTGGCGGCCAAATTACCTTTTTTAAGCTAATTTGTGCGCCACCTGGCTGAAACTTTGGCCGCCCAAATCAGCCACGCAGCGCTGGCTACTCTGATCTGCTATCTATACTGAAAGCACTGTCACTACTGGGGGACATCTGCTACCCATACTGAGTAGGCTAACTACTACATGTGCTATCTATACAAAGGGGGCTACATAATTATTTGGGCACATCTGGCCTCCTATACTGGGAGGGACTGCTTGATACTGGAGCACATCTGGCTGTCCAATACTATTGGGGGCTCATTTGGCTAACTAACACTATTGGTGACACATCTGACTATCTAATACTAAGGACACACTTGGCTACCTACTACTACCAAGAACACAGTGCTCTCACTAGCGGTGTTGTGATCTTCAGTGACAGGAGAGGTCGAATTCGAACCAAAGTCTAGTTACGCTCAGGGCGCTGTGTAATCTAAAGGTAGCCACACATCATACAATTTTTTCAATATCTTTTAAATTTAAGAATTCCAATACCATTTTCTGACTGTAACATTTCAAAAATCTGACCAATGTACTTGACGCATATGTTAAATTTTTCCACAATTATGAAAAAAAATGTTTGAAAACTCAGAAAAAATACTTGGGACCGTACATCAAATAATTGACAATCTACCATACAATTATGATAAAAAATGATCACAAAAATCCAACATTCTTGATTTTCTTTTACAGAATAAAAACGGGCAATTCGATCAGATTTCTTGAACAAAGGGGGAAAAAAAGCTTTAGATTTTACAGGACAACTGATCGTAATTATTGAATTTGTGCAAAATTGGATCTTTTAATTGTATGGTGTGTGGCCACCTTAAAGGGGTTCTGTGGAGTCCCGTAATAAACAGACACTTACCTGGGGCTTCTATCAGCCCCCGTAGCTGTAATGTCCTGCGCCGTCCTCCTCTGATCACTCGTTACCCGCCGCCGCAACCACCGGGCAATTATTCGTCTAACTAGACGAATAATGCACACTCCCGTCTCTGGGAGCTTACTGCGCAAGCGCAGTACGAGGTTTTCTTGTACTGCGCCTGTGCAGTTAGCTCCCGGAGGAGCATGCGGGAGCGTGCACGGCAGCACAGACGCGTCACACGCGTAGTTAGACCAGGACCGGCAGCGGGGAAGGAGAGATCAGTGGAGGATGGCGCGGGACATTACAGCTACAGAGGGCTGATAGAAGCCCCAGCTCAGTGTCTGTTTATGTTCATTACACGACTCCATAGAACCCCTTTAAGAGAGATGCAAGGATGCAGCTGGAGCACAAAGAGGTACTGTAGCTATGCTTGCAACCAGTGCCAGAATTACCATAAGGCACCATAGGCAGGTGCCTGATGATGGAAAGGCAGCTCACTCCCCTCCCGGAGTGCCTCCTTCCCTCCTTCCCAATGCAGAGTCACCCAGCTCTTGGCATTCCACTGACCAGATCTCCCTTCGGTCAGGGGCACTTCTAGCTACCTAATACTGAGGGAACCTCTAGCTACCTAATATTTGGGGAACCTCTAGCTACTTATTATTGAGGGTACTTCTGGCTACCTAATACGAAGGGCACCTGTAGCAACCTATGACAGGGGAAGGGAATCAGGGAAGAAGTGAAAGCTGGACCAGCCAGCACACTTGCACTGCAGTTTGGAAGGGGTTTGTAGGTTCATGGAGGCTGAAGTCTAGGGTGCCAGGATATCTGTGTCTATAGGCTCCAGTGATGTAAGTCCGGGCCTGCTGGCAACAGAAACGTTTTAACACGTGCTTTGCTTTCACTGGCACGCTCCAATGCTCACTCTGTATGGGAAGAGGGGGGGGGGGGGTGCCACATTTAGCTTATTAGCAGGTCAAATCATTTGGCCTATTTTTATTCCAAAAGTAGTGGTTGGGGGGATTGTTTTAGTTTTAGGGTAACCAACATTAAGAGACAGTTGGTCAAGTCTTATTACTACCCATCATATCTTAGCACTGTTTTAACTATGCACGCTTTACATACTGGTTCATTTTAAAGCCAGTGTAATTATTTTGGGGAACCTTCTTGCCTACAGTGTAGAGGAAAAAGTAGTCGTAGCTATTTTGTACAGTTAAAAAGCTTGAAGAAATGTTCTTGTAAGTATATGCTTTAGTAACTGTGTCTCTGGTTGTTATTTTAATGTTCAGATCTTATATTTCATCTGAAGCTTCCTGCATGAAAAGTTACCGTTGCATGTTACTTAAATGTACTGGAACAGTTGTGATTTGTATGTGTTATTGTTGCTTTATGATGTCTGAAACGGCACATGCTGTTTTTTCGGCAATGAAGGAGAGATTTTATACTTCTGTACTGTAGACTTCCTCTGCCTCTACTGAACAGAAGGCTGTTCTGGGAGATTACTCCACCAGCTGTTGTAGAACTTGTTTAAAGTTTACCTCTTCCTTTGCAGCTACATTGAGTCAGTGATCTGTTTTTAAGGTAGTGAAAGAACTTTCTTGAGTCACATTAGCGAGAGACCAACAACTTTGTCCTTGTTTTTCCAGGCATCTCCAGCTCCCCCTGCACCACAAACGCAAAGCACAGGGGGGCGCAGGAGAAAAGCAGCAAGCGATGACCCAGATGAGAAGAGGAGGAAATTTCTGGAACGGAACCGCGCTGCCGCTTCTAGGTGTCGGCAGAAGAGGAAAGTCTGGGTGCAGTCTTTGGAAAAGAAAGCAGAGGACCTGGGTTCATTTAATGTGCAGCTACAGGTAATCGTCTGATTGTAAATGTGTTAGTAGGCTTAAAGAGGACCCTGAACTCTGTAGGCACTTTCTTCATCTACTCAGGAAAATGTATCTTGTATCATTTGTATGACTATTTCTGCTTCTTGTCTTCAGTTCTGTGGCTAGATGGCATTTTTTCACAGCTCCACTTTTCATGTGAACAATAGAGGAGCTATATTGACATTTCACAAATTCTCTTAGTCCTTGCATATTTTGTATCGGGGACATATGTTAAATAAAAATGTTACTACACTGCTGGTTCTGTTGGGCATTGGCATGTCCATCACTCTTCCCTGGTGTTGTGGCTTCGGTTGGGGGGGCGCGTGTGTTGGTAGGCCGTCACGCTGGATGCTGTGCACATGCATGAATGGGAGTGCACAAGTTTGGGTGCCAAGCTACTTTTACTATTCATATATATAAATCTCCTCCGGCCTCCTCCGGTCGGAAAAAACGAAACTAGCTGGTGGCGGGGACCAGAGGATCCGGGAGTGACGTTGAGGGCGCAGGATGACTGCAGGGGGCTGGTAGAAGCCCCAGCTAAGTGAATCTAATTTTTTTTATTGGGGTTAGGTTCCCTTTAATCTCCTTAAAAAAAAATATAACTGTACTTAAAGGACCACTATCACGAAAAAAAAGTAGGCAGTTAAAATCTTACCGAACCAACAGGTTTTGGACCAGTCCATCTCCTCATGGGGGATTCTGATGATTTTTTTTTGTTTACAAAAGCATTTCCTGAACAGCAGTTGCAAACTCTAACTGACAAAATAGTGTGCTAGTGAGTAGGGAGGTTCACTGATATCGTACTATTTTGGCAGTTAAACTGTTGTTCAGGAAATGCTGTTGAAAACAAAGACAACTCTGAGAATTCCCCATGAGGAGATGGATTGGCCCAAAACCTTCCGGTTCTGTTAGATTTTAACTGCGTAGTGCCTACTTTTTTGGCAATACTGGTCCTTTTGAAAATGTCAGCAACTTATTTTCAGAATGTATAACAGGGCAGTGTAGTTTTGCGTCAGGCAGTAAAAACTTACCTAATATTGCTATTACTGACGTCACACCTCATTTGCCGAAGGGTGAAGGGGAATCCACCATTTTGGTCAGTTAGTCCATTGACCGATATAGCTGTAATGTTAGAAGTTCCACCTAGGAATGGACATCAATAGGCAGGCCCAGATTTACCTCACAGGAGCTTATAGGCATAAATGTCCTGGCGCCCTAGACTCCATGTGGGAGCCAGTGCTCTCCCCTCATGCTTTCAGTTAAAATGCGTATAGTGGGAACTGAGCCATAGGGAAATATAGACATTACTTTGAAAATCAGTTGTCTTTCAGTTATAACTGAGAGCTACTGATTAGAGGCACCATGGCAAAAAATTGTAAAACTTAAAATATGTGCAAACAGACAAATAAGAAGTACAGTGGAGGAAATAATTATTTGACACCTCACTGATTTTATAAGTTTGTCCAATGACAAAGAAATGAAAAGTCTCAGAACAGTATCATTTCAATGGTAGGTTTATTTTAACAGTGGCAGATAGCACATCAAAAGGAAAATCGAAAAAATAACCTTAAATAAAAGATAGCAACTGATTTGCATTTCATTGAGTGAAATACGTTTTTGAACCCTCTAACAATAAAAGACTTAATACTTAGTGGAAAAACCCTTGTTTGCAAGCACAGAGGTCAAACGTTTCTTGTAATTGATGACCAAGTTTGCACACATTTTAGGAGGAATGTTGGTCCACTCCTCTTTGCAGATCATCTCTAAATCCCTAAGGTTTCGAGGCTGTCTCTGTGCAACTCTGAGCTTGAGCTCCCTCCATAGGTTTTCTATTGGATTAAGGTCCGGAGACTGACTAGGCCACTCCATGACCTTAATGTGCTTCTTCTTGAGCCACTCCTTTGTTGCCTTTGCTGTATGTTTTGAGTCATTGTCGTGCTGGAACGCCCATCCACGACCCATTTTCAGTTTCCTGGCAGAGGGAAGAAGGTTGTCGTTCAGGATTTCACGATACATGGCTCCGTCCATTTTCCCGTTAATGCGATTAAGTTGTCCTGTGCCCTTAGCAGAAAAACAGCACCCTCATGTATTTTATTACATTTATCAGTGGGAACATGACAGTAAACACCTACCCTGCTTTTAGTTTTATTCTTCCCAGTCTAATCTATCTGTTATCAACTGTGATAAGAATCCGACTATTCAGTCGAGGTTTGACCTGGAATCATTATAGCTGAGTCACTCTTCTGTGGAGTCTTTTCAAGCCCAAGCCTTCCCCCTCCTGGCTCAAATTTCATGCTTTACATACTGAGAGCTGTGATGACATGGGAGGGGCTGCTGCAGGAAAAATCTCTGTCTAACAGACAAGTGTGGCTGTGTGATCTGTGTGCTCTGTCTGTGCAGCCTGTCATTATTATCTACTGTATGCAGTTTCATTACTATGAGAGACACTTCCTACAGGCAGCCACAAAGCATACCAGAATATGAAGTTGAAAGCACACAGATGAAAGCCTACAGCAGCCCTGCTTGTCTATAGTCTCATATAGCCTAGACAGCACATCCAGAACACCTCATAACCTGGAAGCAGAAGGAATATGAGCCGGCGGCCATATTGGAAATTTCCTGGAGCAATAATGGATAAAAAGCACTCAAAAAGGCACACCAGAGTGGCGAAATTATCGGGTAGAGCATTTATTCTTTACAAGCTATCAACTGATATGTTTATTTTGTGTGAATCGTTCATCTCTGGTTCCCTTTAATGAGGGTGACTAATTGAGTAGAAGTGTCTAACCACTCTGTGGGAGCCAGAACTCTTAATGGTTGATAGGGGTTCAAAAACGTATTTCACTCAATGAAATGCAAATCAGTTGCTATCTTTTATTTAAGGTTATTTTTTCGATTTTCCTTTTGATGTGCTATCTGCCACTGTTAAAATAAACCTACCATTGAAATAATACTGTTCTGAGACTTTTCATTTCTTTGTCATTGGACAAACTTACAAAATCAGTGAGGGGTCAAATCATTATTTCCTCCACTGTATGTTTTTTTTCCAGTGTAAAATGAGGCATAAATTACTTTTCTCCTATGTTGCTGTCACTTACAGTAGGTAGTAGAGATCTGACAGAAGCAACAGGTTTTGGACTAGTCCATCTCTTCATAGGGGATTCTCAGGGATTTCTTTATTTTCAAAAGCACTTAGTGAATGGCAGTTGCTCTGTCCAACTGGCGAAAAACTGTGTAGCGAGCAGGGAAGCTGGCCAGCATCAATGTTTAAAACCTTTTTAGGGAATATCTTTATAAAGAATAAAAGCCTTGCTGAGATTCCCCTATGAAGAGATAGACTAGTCCAAAACCTGTCGCTTCTGTCAGATTTCTACTACCTACTGTAAGTGACCGCAACATAGGAAAAAAGGAATTTATGGCTCATTTTACTCTGGAAAACTGTACTTCTTATTTGTGTATGTTTGCACATATTTTAAATTTTAAAATGTTTCGCCATAGTGCCCCTTTAAGTGTGAAAGGACCCTAAGCGACAGCAACAAAGCAGTTTATGTTGCATTTTACTCTGTGAGAAATGTGCCTCTCATGTGTAGGTGTACACATGCACTTTACATTTTAAAATGTTAACATTTTTCACGATACTAAAAAAAAAACTGCAGACATGAACTTGAGAAAGTCAGACCTTTAAAACCAGAGATTTTTAACCTTTAACCACTTATGCTAATCGCGGCAGTATATCTACGCCCCCGCAGGACTTCAGTTCCTGCACAGGGGCGTAGATATACATTTATTGCCGCAATACAGCTTAAAGCGGAATGAAACCCAACTTTTTTTCTTTGCTCTAAAAAATTATTTACAGCATATTATATTCAACCACCATTTTTTTTTACTAGCATTCAAAGGGTTACGCACAGGGCTGGAAAGTTCAGTGCAGAGAAATCTGGAAGCATCCGAAAGTGGAGATAATGTTATCTTTTGTTTACTTAATTGTATCAAGTGAGGAATGTGACACATTCTCTGACTGTGTAGAAGCTCCTGGACACAGACAGACACTCAAAGCATTTCTGCCTTCAATACATGATGAATAAAACCAGTTATTAATAAAATGCAAAGTCAGCTCACAAAGCAAAAACTGTACTTTTGGGAACTTGTAATTTCTAAATGAATAATAATACTTATGCACAAATGCAAATATGATAACTGTGTGACATATACAAAGTAGGAAAACATGTTTTTAGAGAATATTATGTCAGGGTTTTACATTGCTTTAACCTAACCCTACTCTCACACAGAACCCTGCCCTGGTGGTGCCTAAACCTAACCATTCCCCTGGTGGTGCCTAACCCTAATCACCCTCCCCCTTCCCGGTGATGCCTAACCCCCACAACCACTCCCCCTGTAAAAACACTCTTACACACACATAAATGATAATATATTTGGTAACGTAAAATCTGTACATACAAACGAAATGTTATGACAAAAACTAATGTTGCAGGTGTCTAAAATGATAACATATTTCAAAAACTTTAATGTTGTAATGTTGAAAACAATATTTATGGGGTGCCCTTTTTTCTGCTTTGGTCACTGTATTAGCGATAAATGCATTAGAGTCTATGGTGGTTCCCTTTTCGTCCACTAGCTGTGAGTTAAAGCTTATATACACCTTGAAAAAAAAATTGATCTGGACCTTTATAGTGGAATGGATTAGAGGGGCATTCGGTCCAATTGGCTAGATCTCTGTCTGAAGGGGTCCAATTTACTTTTTTGATGCACTTTAAATGGCAAAGGCAGATAAGTATACATTTCTTGTAAAGCACCAGGTCAGCTGCCTACAATCAAAGGTATTTGATTTTACCGCAATTTGACAAGGACGATCCTTTGTACAGTGAAACTTTTTTCTCTTGTATTCAAGCAAGAAATCTGACCAAATTTCCTGTTTTATATCCATATTAGTCGATTGGGAGTGGCTGATTTTTCTTATCAATTTTTCATGAAAATTGAATGGTGTAGGATAGATGGTCTGTTTAATGATTTATAGATCCCTGCGAGTTTTTAATCTTTTTTTTTTTTTCTAGAACTGGGGAAAAATTGAACACGTCTGTCATACAGGGCCAGGCCAAGTCAGAGGCAAAAGAGGCCACAGCCTCAGGGCGCAGCGTAGGAGGGGGCACACAACTCATTCAGCTATCATTCACCTATTGTGTTTGAAGCAGAGAGAAATAAAAGGCGATACAAGGCAGTGACTGCAAGCCAGGTAACTAGAGATTAAGGTATTGGGGGCCCTGGGGCGCCTCTAAGTCTAATAGCAATCAGTGTGGGATGGTTGGGGTGGGATGGATGGATGGGCAGGAGGACCTTGTCCCGGCTCTGCTGTCATGCATTGGCCATATTTTTCAAATGTTGCAGTCAATTAGAAAAATGTATTGTAAATCTCAAATTTAAAAAGAAATGTAAAAAAATTGTATAGCGTGTGGCCACCTTTGGAGAGATGATACCATCAGAAATAAAAGCAGTGCTAGGTTCTGGCCCTACCTGGGAGAGCATTTGTTCAGCAGAGAATTCTGGACTTGGTATAGTTACCTAATCTGCCTGAGGTCTTCAGCAGCTTCCCTCTCTAGTTCCTCCTCCACTTCCGTATGCCATGTAATGTCACATGTGCAGTAAAGGAAGGAGAGATGGAATTGCTGAAGAGGGTCCTGATCTAATCATGTAGCCACACCAAATACTGTGGCATGTGCTGCACAGGCGGTGCATGGAGGTAAAGAGATGGCATAATCCTAATAAATGCTATGTGGTGTTGTGTTTTCAGTGCACAACATGCATGGAAGGAGAGGGAGTGCTCCCAGTGCTGATAATCAGTCCAGCTCTCTGCAATTCAGATTATGGAGCCTGGAAATAAAGTGGGTAGCCAGGTGGATATGGGTAACAGGCTGTGTGGGGGCATATTTTAAGAAGTAGACCCGTGCAAGTGTGGATTAACCTACTCTGCTGTTTTTTTGTTTTTTTTAATTACACCTCTTAGCTACATAGATCAGATTCAATCAGGGAAAGAGATCTGTCTCTTGGTCGATATCACTAGGTGTATGGGCACCTTAATTCAACTGCGTTATTAAGCGCCAGGGGAAGGTGAAACACTCTGGGGAGACCTCTCAGGCCCCTTTTACATTTGCATTGGAAATCTGCATTGCGTTACCCTGTTTTACCGCAGGGTAACGCAAAGACAACGCAAGGCAATGGGGCCTAGATTGCTTACCATGTCACTTTGCGCCTGAAAATCCCTATCAGCCGACGAGTCATCACAAAGTCAACAGTGCGTTATTGTTGGACTTCTGTGGCGGCGGAAGTAATGTAAGTAAATGGGCAACACAGGAATTTTAAACATGTTAGCAGCAGTGCGCATGCACAGAAGGACAGTAATACGATGGGGAAACCCAGGTATCCTAGTTAGAGAATTCCTGTCTGGCAGGAAGTACGTCACTGGGTGAGGGGTGGCAAGGGGCGTGCGGGTGAGGGTTGGTTCTGCGCTATACATATGACTCTGTCGGCGCAATCTGCCCCAGGGTCATATGTCAGGCATTTTGTGCGTTGTGGTGTGGTGCGACGGACGGGGTGGGTGGGGGGGCATCGCACTGCAAACACACAGGCCAAGTGTAAAACTGGCCTCGGGGAAGAAACGTTCCTTCTTCACCCCACATGGCAGTGAAATAATTCCTTAGAAGAGAATCCCTATGATTGTCCTTTTGTAATAATGATTGTGGATTTAAAATTGTTTCAAAAAAAGTCTGGTCCATTTTAAATTCTCCTATTACCACTTCCTAGGGTAAAGCGTTACACAGTTTAAAAAATACTTATAAGATAAATATTTGTATCTGTAGAACAAATTCTAAATATAAATTTCCTAGGTTCGAGTCACATATTTTTATTCATATTTTAGCAGTTAAAAATCTAGTTTTGAAGTTTCAGCTAGATTTAATATGACAGTGAAATGGCTGCAGTTTATGAAGCTCCCACACAGAGACATGATGGCCTATTGAATTGTATATTACTATCTTGCTATCAAAGTTTTTACACAGCCACACAGAAGTTTTATGACTTCTAATTATTTTTCAGGAGAGCTGAGCTGCAGTCCAGGTGCAGAGATAAAGCACTCATTATTCACTCTTGCTGTGAAAAAAAAAAACTAAATAAAAAGAGATCACGGGCAAGTTCTAAAAGTTCTAAACAGGATTAATGCTATAAGTATACATGTAGATATCATCATGCCATGTGTCACTTTAAGTACACCTTAACTGTTCTTAACTGCAAAGAACGTTTTCCTTTTATTTTGGTAAAATCTTTATTACTTCATACACTCATGTCTAATCCCCTAAACCAACCCAAGGTCCGCTAAATACCTGCTTTGCGGAACTCTTCCCCCACCGCAGCTCGGCACGAGGGCAATATACGTTTTTGGAGACTTACACACTATTGTGATGCGGTGCGACAGAAGTAGTGAAATCGGCGTAAGGCGGCGCAAACTCTGCTGGGCATTGCCACATGATCCATGCCTACTGCACGGACTATGCAGCAATGGAAGTCTATGGCAGCGCAAAATACCTGATTGCGGTAGTGGCGCGGCACACAGGCGCAGTGCAATGAAACTTCAGTGACGTACTTCCTGCCCAGCAGGGAATATGTCACTAAGTGGGGGGGCGACGCTAGGCATATTACCCTGTTGGCACACTCTGCTGCTGGGATATGTCCATTGGGGAGTAGTACAGTGCAATCATCCTGCCCTGGGCTGTCCTGCCGCAGGACGATCGCACCGCTTAATATGTGAAACCAGCCTAAGGCTCCAGCCAGAACATCACGCTGGAGCTATTTTGCCTCCTGGTCTGGAAAATGCAGCAGAGGCATTGTGGGATTGGCACAGGTAGCTTCTGGGCTGTAGGAAGGTTGTGGGAGGGGGTGAAATTTGCCTGCCTCTCAGCTTCCCTGTTTAGCGTTGAGGAGGGCAGTGGCATTGTGATAGCATGATTACAGCACTGGTATGAGGAGGACTTCCTCGAGTGCCAATAGGAGTTGGGCAAAAGCGATTTACGTGTCGGGTCACTAGAGGGCTGGCCAACATCGCTGGAACAGAACAATGCATGCTTTAGATTTTTGGCCAAGAAAAAAATCTAAAGTGTGTAAGTAGCTCTACACTTGGAACCCGTTTTTATACATTCCAACATTTATTTCTTTTTCTTTCGTTCTTGAAGCTGCCGCTTGGCTTGGCGCACTGTTTGCGTAGTTTATTGTTCACTTGGATCCTGTATTTTTATTTCACTTTTTATATGTGCAGAGATTTTAATTGCTCTTGAAGTTTAGGCTTGGCCTTGAGTGCTGCTGCTTGTTTATGGTGTATCAGAATTCCCATTTCTTATTTCTGTTTTTTTGTTTTTTTTTCCCAACCGGTATCCCATGCAGTGCAAATGGAGCAATGCACTTACTCCGACCTAGTTACACCATTGTATATTCATAAGTATTAAATATAACCTGTTTTACGCTGTTTTACATATATCTATCTATCTATCTATCTATCTATCTATCTATCTATCTATCTATCTATATATATCCGATGAATGCTATTAAAGAAAAAAAGCTTATGTAATTTATATTTTGTGGCACTGTAATATTATAAAGAGCTCCCCCTTTTTTAAGTTAGCTATAAAATCAGCCAACACAATAGAAAAAAAACAACAGATGAAACTAAATCTAGTGACATTTTGAAACTGAAAGCTTTATTGCAAAAAGTTTGCATTACATAAATGGCTTGCCGTTTAATAAATTGCCTCACATGATGAATCTCTCAATTAGACAGCAGAGCCGATGACAGTTGTCATTTCAGCTGTATGTTTATTTGTAGCCTTCTGTGTTCCCCAGACCGTAGTTTGGGATAGGGGATCATTATGTTAATTCAATCCATAACCAGCTGCAAGTTATTTTGGGGCATTGCCAGGGAAGGAATAACATCTTCACTCACAGACAGCGACGAGCGCACTTCAAAGGAATTTTTAAGGCAATTAAAACTCAAGTAGTTTATTCCATTCATTAAATGAAACATATTCCGATCCTGAAAACAAACGCAAAGATGCCTCTCAGGGATGCTCTAAAACGCTGATGCTTTCATCATTTCACGGAATCCATTGTGTACTCACGCTGCGATGGTATCTCAGGCTTTTGGATGTAAAGAGGAGAAATTTAGCCATTTTTTTTCCGCTTGAATTTTAATTTGAATAATCATTTTTATTATATTGTTTCTTGGACAAATAAAATATAATTGAAGATTTTTGTGGTTATTATGGCCAGATTTGTAATTAACTGCTTCCTGTTCTTTGCCTCAAAGAATAGCGGGTTTTATCCTTCATCAGTAGATATAAATAATGTGTTTGTACAAACTTGAACTAAACTTTCCACTATTTAAACTTATCTCTGTTATGCTCTGTTTACCTAAATAACACGCACACCCACCACTGAGCTGCCCGTGCTAAGCCGCCACCCACACTAAGCCACTGCCCACAATTGCTCTGCCCACACTAAGCCACCACCTACAGGTGTGTCTGTGCACACCTCAGTATGCACAGACGCACCAGCAGCCGCACGCACACCACAACTGCTGCACTAAGCCAGCGCCCACAACTGTGCTACACACACTAAGCCGCTGCCGTCCACAACTCCGCTGATCGCACTAAGCCGCTGCCCATAGGTGCAACCATGCATATGTGCATCCTTTGGTTAGTATAGGATAAGGTGACGCACATTGCTCATGCAGCTCCCACCAGAACTCTCCACATTGTGGACAGTGAGTGAATCGAGATAGCTGCCCCATGCAAGCATTACTATTGTGAAATATGCTTCTTCTTGTCTTGCCCTGATGAAGAGACCAGATTGTTCTTGAAACGTTAGCTTATGTTTTCAAGAAGTGCCAGGGTGATTATTGACTCTGTGATATGGTGAAGGGTACTGTCAAGTGCAGGCAGAGCCTATTGTTCTCCTTCTAGCCACTCCTGCATTAAACACTAAGGTCTTTAGCCCCTGACGCAGTTGTGTCTACTTTTCAGTTACACATAAATGTTAGAGATGCTGAAAAGCGGACAGAAGCGGATACAACTGCGTCAGTGGGCTCAGGCCCTTAGTCGTACATTGTGCTGCCATCCCCCTCTATAGTAACAGAACCTGACGATAGACACAAGGCTAGCAACACTTCTCTTCCGAACATGACCACAAACTGTCAACCCAGGGAGTCCCAGACCCTGCAGGTGACGGCAGTGGTGCATGTATAAGTAACTTGGTGGGTGGAACAGTAAGGGATAGTTGGCTGCACAGCTTCATGTGGGGCATGTATTTGATTCTTGGTGAGTCTTCTACTGAAATTTTATTAAGATCAAGAATTGTATGCTGGTAAAATAGTCGCTAATAACCAACTGGGGTGATCATTTACAAATTTGGACCCTTATCTAATAGTGGATACCCTTCTTAAGCGAACCAAGTCCTCAGTGGTGTAGCTAAGGAGCCTTGGGCCTCGATGCAAGTCTTACATTGGGGCCCCCAAACACTCTATATGTAACAATTGATACGGCACACCAAAACCTGCCAATGGCAACAACAATGTCAGAGGTGCAAGAAGGGGATGGGGAACAGTTTTTTAATGAATACCACTATTCAAAGTATCTATAGCAGTAATTATTACCAGCACAGGACCAATAGAGAGCTAATACTGCAGTTGAGGGAGGGCCCTTTTTAGGCCCCTGATGCGGTCGCAACCTCTGCAATCCCTATTGCTACGCCCCTGCAAGTCCTGTAAACATTTCACACAGCTGATGGCTTTTTAAAGTTTTGGTAGCAGTAGAAGGACACAGCAAAGTGAGGAATCCTGAAAGGTAAAACATTTTTTTAAATACACTGTACTTGAGAAAATAACCTTTTCTGCAAAAATGAAATGAGAACCGGCAGACCAGGTTGTTCAGCATTCTTCTTAGGATTCCATTGTGACATGGAGGCTGAAACCACTCGAAAGGGAAGCTTGCTTATTATAGGGTTTGGTGCATCTATTTCTCGCATACATGAATAAACAGAGTAGCCAGGCAACCAGTAAGTAAAAAAAAAGTCATGGAAAATGAAGGCCATCAATAAAAGTCACACTTACATTTTTCCAAAACTTCTGGGTAAATAATGTGTTTTTAATCTTTGTATTCATTTCCTATTGAGAAAAGAGAAGGAACTGGAGTGCTGAGAAGCTTACAACTACTCTCACCTGGTAATTGGGTTTCCACGCTGACTCCACGACAGGTCCCCCAGGAGACTGGATCGCCCATCCCTGGGACAGGAAGAACAGATAGAGTTTAAATAGCCACCTCCCACCGCCTACCTTCAGTGCTTTGACTATCACCATGTAAGGGTAGGAGACTTACCGTTTGATTTGTGGGCGGGTTAACCCACCTGTCGTGGAGTCAGCGTGGAAACCCAATTACCAGGTGAGAGTAATAATAATAATGGCAGTATTTGTATAGCGCTTTTCTCCTGTCGGACTCAAAGCGCTTGCGAGGCAGCCACTAGAGCGCACTCAGTAGGCAGTAGCAGTGTTAGGGAGTCTTGCCCAATGAACTCCTTACTGAATTACTGGCTTACTGAACAGGCAGAGCCAAGATTCGAACCCTGGTCTCCCATGTCAGAGGCAGAGCCCTTAACCAGTACACCATCCAGCCACTCGACTCCACGAAAGGTCCACCAAGAGATATACAATATTACCTCCCTCAGGGTGGGACAACTGCAGACAGTACTTTACGACCAAAACCCAAGTCCTGATTGTTTGGTAGATCCAAACGGTAGTGCTTTATGAACGTATCATAGGAAGACCATGTGGCTGCTTTACAAATTTGTAGAACAGAAGCAGAGTTTCTCTCTGCCCAGGAAGACGAGACAGCCCTAGTAGAATGAGCCTTTACATTCGTTGGCGCTGGCTTTCCTGCAATCTCATATGCTTTGTCAATACAAAGTTTCAACCAATTGCTGAGCGTACTTTTGAACGCTTTTAACCCTTTTCGGGCACCCTGAAACTGAACAAACAAATTATCTTTCTTTCTCCAGGAAGAGGGTTTGTCTAAATAAAGTAAAATAATTTTCTCACATCCAGTGAGTTACATTTTTCCTCTTTTTTGTTTGAAAGATTCTGACAAAATGAGGGAATGAAGATTTCCTGCTCTCTGTGGAAATCGGACATCACCTTCGGAGTAAACGAAGGAGGTAACTGAAATTTATGGATTGACATAAAAGGCGGCTTGATACACAGGGCCTGTATTTCTCCGATACGCCTGGCCGTAGTGATTGCTACAAAAAAAAAACAAGTTTTTAGGGTTAAATGCCTAATGGATATTTGATTCACAGGTTCAAACGGAAACTGAATAATGGAGTTTAGAACTAAATTCAGATCCCAATGGAGGGACGGCAGTTTTCTTCACTACTGTCTTCCTTTTAACCCCCTTGATGAATCATTTAATCAAAGAATTTGACGAAAAAGGAACATCAAAATAGGCCCCCAAAGCAGGAAGCTGTACTTTGAGAGTGTTCAACTTTAAACCCATCCCTAATCCTTTCTGTAGGAAATCTAGGATATTGGGAATTGAGAAATTCATTACATTTTCCGGAGAGTTTTTTTTAAATTCACAAAATACTTTCCAAACTCTAAGATAAATAACAGAGGTGATAGATTTCCTGGCATGAAGCATGGTTTCAATGACCTCTTCAGGCAGACCTCTGTTTAGAAGCAAGCGCCGCTCAAAAGCCACACCTTCAGTTTCAGACTGGCCACTGCAGGATGGTACACTTGACCCTGCTTCAGAAGCCGATCTGAGATCATTGGATCTTTTACAATCAGGGAGAGTAGTAACAGACACCAGGCCTTCTTTGGCCAGTCTGGAGCAATCAGGATCAAATTGGCCTGATCTTTTGCAACCTTCTGTAGAACCCTCCCTATCAAATTGGAGGGTGGGAAGGCATATGCTCTCTCCGGTGCCCAGTCCAACAGAAACATCTACACATTCTGGGGAGCCTCTGGGGTTGAGGGAGCAGAATCTGGGTAGAAGCGTGTTGTCCCATGCAGCAAACAGGTCTATGGATGGAAGACCCCAATTGTTGCAAATCATTTTGAACACATCTTTGTTCAGACACCAGTTGCTCTGATATATTTGTTTGTTGCTCAACTAATCTGCTAGAACATTGTCTTTTCCTTTGAGGTGAGCCGATTTTAAGGAAAGAACTCTGTTCTCTGCCCAGCCGAATATCTGGAAGGAAAGAGAGATTAGGAGTGGACTGAAGGTCCCCCCTTGTTTGTTTATGTGAGCAACAGCCGTCTGATAGTCTGACTGGATCATCAGATTTTTGTGCAACAACAGGTCTTCCCATTTCTGCAGAGTTTTCCAGATCGCAAGCAATTCCCTGTGGTTTGAAGAGAACGTTTTTTCTAGGGGAGACCATCTGTCTTCTATGTAATACTGTTTCAGACGTGCTCCCCAACCCCAGAGGCTTGCGTCCGTTGTAATTACGAGGGGATTTAGATTTGACCAACTTACGCCTCTTTGCAGGTTTGGACGACAAGTCCACCACTTCAGAGAGAGTCTCACTGGATCCGACAACCATATGTTTTTGTCCAGATCCTCCTGTTTGCCTGACCACTGGCACAGGATCGCCAGTTGAAATATTCAGAACCTTGCTTGGGCCCAAGCTACGGCTGGGATACAAAGCTGAAAATTTTCCCAGGAGACTCATATCCTGTCTTGTAGTGACGGACTTTGATCTCAGAAGTACCTGAGTACTTTTGATTAATGGATCGACCTTCTTTTCTGGTAAACAGGAGATCTGCAAGATCAAATTCAGTGAGATTCCTATAAAGGTATTTTCCTGTCCTGGGTTTAGATCGGATTTCTGAACATTCAGAATCCATCCCAGATCCTTTAGAACTCCAAGCACAATCTGGATATGCTCCTGGAGCAGATCTTTTGTTTGTGCCGCTATCAGAAGATCGTCTAGATAGGGAACTAGAATAATCTTCTGATTTCTTATAAAGACCGCTACCTCTGTCATGATCTTTTTGAAGATCCTGGGAGCACTTGAAATTCCAAACGGGAGAGCTTTGAACTGGATGTGAAGGATCTGTGATTGAATCTTTACGGCAGCTCTCAAATACTTTGTGCATTGGATGGATGGGGACATGATAGTATGCATCCATCAGATCGATGGATGCCATGAAGTAGTTCTTCCCCAGCAGAAGGATTGTGGAGTGAATGGATTGCATGCGGAATTTCTTGTACTTCACAAACTAGTTTGGAGACTGAAGATTTATGATAAGGCGAAAATCGCCGTTCGGCTTCAGAACCAGAAAGAGAGTGTAAAAAAAAACCTTTCCTCCTCTCTGGTGAAGGAACTTCTTCCACAACCCCCTTCTGGAAAAGAGATTCCCACAGCCTTTTCCATTGCCGATTGCTGGACTGGACACCTAAGAGAGCTCGTTACCCTGAAAGAACTCGGGGGAACTTGCATAAATTGAATCTTGTAACCATGTTTGATGGTTCTGCAGATTTATTTGTTGTTTGATACCTTCTGCCATGCCGGAAATAATTTTTTTAGCTTGCCCCCCACCTGAGTATAGTCCATGTTCTGACTGTGGTTTAGAAGGGGTGTCTGAGGGTTTGGTGTTGAAGAGAAAACCTTTTGTTTTGCCTTTTTTTGCCAGAATCATTTTTCTGACTCCTCCTAGGGGCCTGAAATCTCTTTTTGGAAGAGTTTTTTTCTTACCCGCTGGAAAAACTTTTCCTTTCACCTGCTCTTTCGAGTACAGACTCTAAAGCAGAGCCAAACAGCAATTTTCCTTCAAATGGTAGGGCATAAAAACTTTGTTTTGTGACATCGTCCCCATCCCAATTTTTTAGCCACAGGAATCTTCTGACAGAGTTAATTAACGCTACACTGCGGGCAGAAATTCTGACCGCTTCGCTAGATGTTTGCAAGAAATTTTGCAGCAAGTTTCAACGTCGCAACCGACTGAGAAATATTCTCAGGTGGAGAACCACTCTTCAAAAGAGATTGCAATTCCTGCAACCAAATGATCAGGCACCGAGCAGTACAGGTCGCTGCTAAGTTAGGTGCACTTGAGGCGGACACCGCTTCCCATGATTTCTTAAGAAGAGCTTCCATTTTTCTGTCAGAAAGATCTCTGAGAGCACCTGTGTCTTCAAATGGGATGTGTGCGTCTTTAGATCATTTTGAAATGGCAAGGTCTAGTATTGGACATTTTGTCCATTTAGACTGTTCCTCTTTGTTGAATGGATAGCGTCTCTTAAACGTTTTGTTAATTACCAGCTTTTTATCTGGTTCCTTTCACTCGGTTTCCATTAAGTCATGCATTGTTTTGTGACCCAGAAACACTAACCCTTTAGACACTAAATGTTCTGAATACATCTCATCTTCTACTGTAGAGGGTTTCGGAAAATCAGACTGAATATTAAGAGCAGAGTAAATGAACTCCATTAATTCATCTGACTGTTCAGGGTGTAATTTAAATTTACTCCTAGAGGAACACCTAGGTGTCTCGTCTTCCTGGCCAGAAGACCCCCCAGCTGGCTCTGCTTCCTCCGAAGAGGACCCTAAAACTCTTGGCTGTTAAAATGGTCTAGGTAAGTCAGCATTGTCATCTTGCTGAGATATAATAATAATAATAATAATACCCTAGACTCTGAAAGTGGAAATGGAAACATTAGCAGATAGAAACTTTTTAGATAATTGATCTTCAAATTTCGTAAGCATACTATTAAACAAGTCTCCCCCTTCATGCTTCACCACAGACAAAATGCAAGCATTACATAAGGGTTTTGGATAGGAAACAGCAAGTTTTTTACGACAGATCCCACAGGCTCTGGTTTCAGATTCATCCATGATGGAAGCAGGTCTTGGGTTCTAAAAAAGAACAGAACTACCATAAGTGAGCTGCCAACAAATTTATTATCCCCAGCCAGTATCAAAAGTACTTACTTGTGCGGCTGGCCCCACGGCCTGAGAGGAGGAAAGCTCCCTGGTGACAGAGGGAGTGGCGGATCCTTCCAGCAGACTTAGTCCAAGGACTGTAGTGGCTGCTTCTGACTCTCGCTGCTGTCTATTTGAATAGTGCAGCCTGGTCCGCCCCCAGCCGGCGGAAGAGCCGGGATTGATGCCTTCCGCCGGAAGCTGCGGAAACACACCTTCGCGTGCGTCGCAACAAGAGGAGGAACTTCCGCTTCCACTCAGTGGAGCGGAGTTCCGTTCTTAGGGGAGCGCTGCGCCTGACCACGGAGGTCGCCTGGGATCTCCTTCTGAGAGGGATGCTACCAGGCAGCAACAGCACTCCCCTGGAGTTGCCCTCTGCCCCGGCAGCCCAGGAAACTCCACCTGTCCTCCCCGGGGACAGGAAGAACACTGAAGGTGGGAGGTGGCTATTTAAACTCCATCTGTTCTTCCTGTCCCAGGGATGGGCGGTCCAGTCTCTTAGTGGACCTGTCGTGGAGTCGAGTGGAAACAAATGACACCAAACCATAGTGACTGGCTATCATGAGAACAGTCGCAAGGCATATATACACCGAAGAGTTTTTTTCTGTAAGTGAAGTAAACTGTAAGCGGCTTTAGACAGGGCTAGTTTCCTACAAAGGCCCGGGTGGTTGCTGCCCAGGGGGACATGGAAGAAGAGTTTCTGCAAATGAAAAGAAAGGCCAGCACTGATCCATCAAGGCCGGGCCAGCACTAGCTTAAAGAGGAGCAGTCAGCCATACTATCTCAGAAAAATAACAACAATAAATACTTGCTCTACTCACATAACATATGTATTGCACTGTCCACATTTTGATTTTAGTGATTTCTACAGTAAAAAAAGAGAGAAAATCCTTCTTAGCATTTCCATTTTAAGTGTGGCTATTTTGAAGCTAATTCTGATGTCATTTCCCCCCTTACTCCTCTGCCTGATTTGCCTGCCCTTCACTATAGAAAGTACATTGTCTCAGCATGAGAAATATTGGCCAATCAGAGAGGAACAGAGGTGTGAGAGGGAAAAACCGGAGGAAAAGAGGCTTCAGACAATCAGGCTGCATTAGTTAAGTCTGAGGGGAAGTAGAGAAGCAAAAAATGACAACCCAGCATGCCCTGCAACTTCCTTTTTGTGTACCAAATTTTGTGTGTACCAAATAAGAATCAGATAAACCAGGGAATGATCATTTATCAGCAAGAAAAGTAATAGAGATTTTAACTGTTGGATTGCCTGGTTAGCATCCTTATTACTTGTTTACCAGATAAAAATAAAGAATTGATTTTTGATTTTATGCCCGACAGTTACTCTTTAACAAGGCCAGGCCAGCAATTGCTTAACCAGGCCAGGCTATCACTAGCCCTACAAAGCCAGACCAGCACTAGCCTAAGGCAGGTCAGCATTTGCCCAGCAAGGTCAGGCCATCACTACTTCAACAAGGGCAGGTCAGCACCAGTACAGCAAGCCTAGGCAAACCTCGTTTCAGCAATAGTTCGGCAAGATCATGCCTGCTGTTGCCCTGTAAGGCATGATCAAAACTATTATCTTCACATATGCAAACAAGTAGGGAGCCTGGCAGTTATCTTTTATAGATCATTTCCAGGGAACGCTTTTGTAAAGAATAAAGGAAATACTGAGAATTCCCCATGGGAACATGGACTAGTCCAAAAGATTTGTACTTCATATTGTAAGCAACAGTAGCAAAGGAGAAAAGCAGATAACCTTATCTATTCTCTTTGCTTACGAATTACTTCTCCAGGTGTACATCTGATAATTTGTCCTGCAGCCAGCAATTATATCAGTCTGCTTCAGTGAGGTGCAAATATGCAATCAAGACATCAAAGCAGTATCATAGTGATTCATTTTTTACTGTTTAATGTTTAAGAGGAAGACACTTCTTTGATGACAATACCAGTATAAGGAATGGAATCAGAATGTTCAGCTCATAGCCTTGATGTCACCTGCACAGGATACAAGTGGAAATCCCTGTAACAAGGATATAGCGATACAAAAATATTGCGCATCAAGTGATTTATTTCTCCATCTCTGAGATTGTCGGTTACTCCATTTTCGAGTGGTGGAATGAGCAGGCTGCTCGCTGGAGGTAGTAAGTATCAGATACCTTGCAGGGGATAAGACAGGAGACAGAAATCTGTTCTCAGAGCACATGATCATCTTGGGAGGCTGGTAAATTCTTAAAAGAACTTAGGACTTTTTAATTTAAACCTTGCGGTTTTCAGACAGAACAAACCTTAAGGAGAAAAACAGACAAGCTGTTGCCAATAAAAATTCTAGCACAATGTGGAAATCATGTAAGAGCCATATGGTTCCTTAAGAGAACGCCGTATATTAACCCTGTCTCTCCCAGTTCAATGAACGAACACCTTAGTAAGTTTTTTCTACTACCCCGGGAAGGTTAATTTCAAATATGCAATAGTTAAAGCTAATTACTGGTACTTAAATCAAGTCCTTCTAATTCAAGCATTAGCATGGATTGTAGGGATTGTCCTGAACAGGTTAGTCTCTGGTGGTACTGCCGTAATGGTGTAGGCATTCCAGATATTTTTTTATTGGAGAACCCTTATAGAAACCATACATTGAAACCAAACACTGATAATACCCCATTGAGCTTATTGGGTATTTCTACAGGTGTTCTCGTTTAAGCAAGATCACCTTATGTGTGAGAAATCACGAACTGAAAATAAACCTGGAAAATTGTTCTTGACATGTTGAACCAGGAGAGTTGGTGTGTCTTTCTTTTACATGGATGCCAGGAAAGCATTACATTCAGAAAATTGCCCCCCGGATGCTGAATACCTTTTTTTGAAGATCTGTCTTGCATATACAGTATGTCTATAGTGGAGAAAGGAGATATCATGTATACCTCTATAGTGGAGAAAATAAGTAGCTTTTATACCTCTATGGTGGATGAAGGAAGTATCATATATAGTTTGGTCCATAAATGTTTGGACAGAGACCACTTTTTACTCATTTTGGCTCTGTACATTACCACAATGAATGAAACCACTCAGATGCAGTTGAAGTGCGGACTTCCCGCTTTAATTCAGTGTGGTGAACAAAATGATTGCATAAAAATGTGAGGCAACCAAATCATTTTTGTATGCAGCAGGCTCTGTGAGTGGAGTTGTCTCACGGCTCCCCCTGGGTGACCTCTCACAGACCATAAACAGATTCTCCACAACACAGGACCAAATCATTGCACCAGCCTTCTGAGATCAGATTTAAGCAAGAGGAGCCAGGGTGTCTGTAAACCATCAATGGTAAACTGCCACTACATATCAAGCCAGTGATTTGAACTGCTAATGACTACAATCTCTATATGGAAATGCGCCCAGAAGCGGGTTATTGAGTTTCTGTGTAAATTCAGGAACAGGAAGATTAGCCTTAAATGTCGAAGCTTAGAGCCTCAGTATGTGACAGTGCTTTGTATGGTTGTGATCCAGCTCTGAAACATGCCTGAAGAAGAAACTTTGTTTAGAAAGCTTGCAAAGAAATCTTGTACAGTTGGTCATTAAAGGTATTTCCTAAATAACCTTTGTTGTTATGTCTTGGAATTCACTCCATGACTAACACCGGACCACATGCAACTGCCTTCAAATGTTATGACTAACAAATGAACATATAATGTAGCCAGCAGTTAAAAGTAAAATGAGAATAAAGAAGAACAAAACTTAAAGTGAAACCGTGACCAAGAACTGAACTTCATCCCAATCAGTAGCTGATACCCCCTTTTACATGAGAAATCTATTCCTTTTCACAAACTGATCATCAGGGGCTCTGTATGGCTGATATTGTGGTGAAACCCCTCCCACAGGAAACTGTGAGGACAATGGTCCTGGCCGTTTCCTGTCTGTGAACCTCGTTGCATTGTGGGAAATAACTGTTTACAGCTGTTTCCAACTGGCAAAAAAGCAAGCAGCAGCTACTTCCAGTGACATCACCTGCCAGCAGTAAAAATGTCTCCATTTGATAAATGTCAGAATGTAAATCAGGGAGAGGAAAGATTTTACAATCGGCAAACGCTGACTAAATCTTTTATACATAATTATTGTAAAAATTAAGCACTTTTTTATTACATTATTTTTACTGGAGTTCCTCTTTAAGTTTTGACTTTGTCTTCCCAGTTTGTGGAATTACAGTCTTTAGAAAGATTAAAGTCCAACATAACATGACCCTCTAATGGACTCCTCCGATGTTATTTGTCAGTGGGAAAATGAAAGACAAGAACAATGTGCTCGATGACCCTTTAAAAAAAAAAAAATGGGCATCAATTAAAAGTCCACTGGCTACAACTTCTGGGGACAGGCACAAGCGCAGAACGGTGGGAGAGCTGATCTCACAGGTAACTTCTCGCATGTTGCTGCAGTTTGCAGCAAAACTCCACCAGCTTTAACCTCCGGGTCGGGAAGAGGGTTGAGTGAGTGACCCCGCCCCTTGGGCCCTCCTGCAGATGCCCATGTTAAAGACACTCATTGCTTTACGATTCGTGGACAGCAGCCCTGACAGGTTCTGCTGCTTTCATTGCCTTATGCTCACGTGTATTTAATCAGGAAGCAGGTCCATAACCCCAAAAAGCTACCAGCAAACAGTTTTTAAAAGCAGAACACTACACTGTATTAGTGTGAGGAGGCACGTTTAAAATCCTAAAAAGGATTTGCTTGCAGTATTTTGCACTGCTCAGGGACATTACTTATCATTGTGAACAAGACCTCCGTGTTAAACTTCTGTTTATTTATACCACGGCTTTCGCACTAGAAGTCACTTACCTTGCTAAAGTAAGAGAAGGCAATCTCTTGAATGTGAAACTGGTGATCTTAGCAACCACCAAACTGGGTGTTAGTTCATTTAGACACCTGGTATGAGGAACATTGTCAGTCTTGGATTATGGTTATCAGTTACAGTCAGGTCCATTAATATTGGGACATCAACACAATTCTAACATTTTTGGCTCTATACACAACCACAATGGAATTGCAATAAATCGATCATGATGTGCTTTAACTGCAGTCATTCACCTGACCTTATCCCGATTGAGCAGAATCACTTGCTGGAGACAAAACTGAAGGGAAAGTGCCCCAAGAACAAGCAGGAACTGTAGACAGCTGCAATAGAGACCTGGCAGAGCATCACCACGGATGAAACCCAGCGTCTGGTGATGTCTATGCGTTTCAGACTTCCAGGCTGTATTTGACTGCAAAAGATTTGCAACCAAGTATTAAAAAGTGAAAGTTTGATGTATGATTCTTATCCTGATGTAGCCACAATAGTTTGCTCCAATTACTGCCTGATGAAGCAGGATTGAACCTGCGAAACGTGTTGCAATGTGGAATGAAGAAAGATACTTGTTGACATTAATCAACAGAATTGTGTCTACTTTGGGGAGGTAAGTCCACCAATACCTCCTCCTTTTAAACGATTTTTAATATATTTTATACTTGTACTGGCGCCTCTGTTCTAACCTACAGTTCATTCCTGAAGTCTGGACAGTACAGAAAACAACCAATTTTCCCTCTGGCAACCAATGAAATTCATACTTTGAGGGCTACGTAAGCTGATTACTCAATTATGCGGATGGATATCAACCCTACCCCTTGCTTCAGGTTTTATACGCTCTACAGTCAAGCCTTGCTGATGCCCCTGAATTGCCATTACAAAGAACATTATTGTTAGTCCTTTTTAATGAATCTGAAGTTTTCTGCAAATTAATGTTTAGTGGGCACCTCTTTAAGAGTTAAAATGCCCACGTTGGCGGTGATTTCAAGAGAACGAGATCTTTCTGTCTGCCAACAGCAAAACCGTCGCCTGTGAAGAACAGACTGACTTGTAAAGAAAATTGAATGTCACAGAAATAATTAAAGCGTTCTTTATGTGCACACATTAATCAATGCTGTGCTTTCCTTAATAACTCTTCACTTGACATGCTGGCAGAGCTGATCAGCATAGTGGGCAGTAATGACCCATGATTACTTTTACGTTGCAGTTAATAGTAAAAGTAATACGTTTGGAGGTCTGCCTTTCTTCTGCCAGTGGAGACCAGAAAGCGTTTTCGGACTGACTCACAGCTAGGATTGCTCTTGTTGTAGGTGAAAGGCAGTTCATCCCAGCTATGCATTGCCATCTAAACAAGAAAAAAAATACAGGTCTGAGCTTAAAGGGAACCAGAGATGAACGATTCACACAAAATAAACATATCAGTTGATAGCTTGTAAAGAATAAATGCCCTACCTGATAATTTTGCCACTCTGGTGTGCCTTTTTGAGTGTTTTTTATCCATTATTGCTCCAGGAAATATCCAATATGGCCGCCGGCTCATATCTCTTCTGCTTCCAGGTTATAAACTGTTCTGGATGTGCTGTCTAGCCTCTATGAGACTATAGACAAGCAGGGCTGCTGCAGCCTTTCATCTGTCTGCTTTCAACTTAATTATTCTGGTATGCTGTGTGGCTGCCTGTAGGAAGTGTCTCTCATAGAAATGAAACTGCATACAGTAGATAATGACTGGCTGCACAATGCACACAGATACACTTGTGATGTTTCAGAGCTTCTTTCTCTGCAACAGCAGCCCATCAAATGTCAACAGCTCTGAGTAGGGGGCCAGGAGGGGGCAGGCTTAGGCTTGAAAAGACTCCACAGAAGAGTGACTCAGCTATAATGATTCCAGGTCAAACCTAGACTGAATCAGTCGGTGGATTCTTATCAAAGTTGATTCTTCAAAGAAGAATAAAACTAAAAGCAGGGTAGGTGTTTACTGTCATGTTACCACTGATAAATGTAATAAAATACATTAGGGTGGTTCGTCTCTGGTTCTCTTTACAGAGGAACTGAAACCAAGGACTGAACTTCATCCCAATCAGTAGCTGATACCCCCTTTCCCACAAGACATCTTTACCTTTTCTCAACTCATCAGAGGGGGCTGATATTGTGGTGAAACCTCACCCATAGTGTGTTGTCAAGACCTTGGTCCTGACAGTTTGCTGTCTGTGAACCTTGTGGGAAATACTGGTAATGGCACTCTCAGTAACGAACATTCTGTTCAGATTACCTGTCAGCAGGCTTTTTCTAGACTTTTTTCTGCCTGTGGCAAACGTGTGAATTAGCCCCGATTTGGAAAGCTTGCACAGCATCCGACAATTTTCACCCTCAGTGTAGGTAGGTAGCCAGTTATAGGTGCCCCTTGTATAGGTTAGCCAGTATAGGTAGTGTAGTTGCCCCAGTATAGGTAGCCAGAATAGTTGCCCCAGTATAGGTAGCCAGCATAGTTGCCCTCAGTATAGGTAGCTAGCATAGTTGCCACCAGTATAGGCAGTGTAGTTGCCCCAGTATAGGTAGGTAGCTAGTATAGTTGCCAGCGGCTCCCATTCAGCGTATACCGGAAGTATGTGCAATGGGAGCTGCCGCTGTACTCTCTTCACAGTAGCTTTGCGGGTCATGTGATCTGAGGTCTTCTAGCAGGCAGGCGAGCCGAGGGGGACCCGGCAAGCCTGCCCTGCTTCTGGAGTCGGCTGCTGCTGGTTTAAGCAAGGTAATCAATATAGTGGCGGCCAGGAAGGAAGGGGGTCGGTGAGATAAATAATCTGTACATGAATATTGTAAACAATAAGCCTTTTTATTCATTATGTTATTTTCACTACAGTTCCTCTTTGAAGCGAACCTGAAGTAAAAATAAACTTGTAAGATAGTGAATTGTATGTGTAGTATAGCTAAAAAATATAACATTAGTAGCAAAGAAAAGAGTCTCATATTGTTTTCCAGTACAGGAAGGATTAAAAAGCTTCAGTTGTTATCTACAGTATATTAAAGAGCTTCTCTGAGTTATTCGACCCACTGGGTGGAATACAGTCCTTTTTTCTGAAGCACTAATACAGCCAAGAAACAGTGAGAGACAGCTTGAGATAAGGTTTCACTGCAGGAAAGTTCAAATGGTCATTATTTCTGCTTTGTTTTATAGCTTAAATGACAGTGTGGTTTTAAAACTGCAACTGTGACAGAATTATGCAATGTTATAAAAAAAAAGCTAGAGACTCTTTTCTTTGCTACTATTAATGTTCTATTCATTATCCATACTACATATACAATTATATAATTTTTTTTTCCGCTTAAGGTTTGCTTTAATGCAAATCAAAAGTAAAAATAAACTGATAAGATAGATAATTGTATCTATGGTCTTATTCCTAAATAGAACTTTCCTGGATGTATTTTAGTGTTAAAAGTTAAAAACGGCATTTGAAGTTTTGACTTCTTTAGGTGAATAATAATGGTTAATCAGCTGTCCGACATATCTTAAAGAAAACCTGTACTGAAAAAAAGTTCCCCTGGGGGGTACTCACCTCAGTAGGGGGAAGCCTCTGGACCCTATCGAGCCTTCCCCAGTCCTCCTGTGTCCCACGGCGGTCTTGCTGCAGCCCTCGGAACGCACAGGTGACAAATCCGACAGCCTGTGCAATATTTACCTTTTCTGGCTCCAGCAGGGGCGCTGTTGTGGCTCTTCTGACGGAGATAGGTGAAAATAGTCGATCTCCGTCGGGTCCGCTCTACTGCACAGGCTCAGGAGACTTGCACCTGCACAGTAGAGCGGCCCGATGGAGATCGACTATTTTCGCCTATCTCCGCGGGAAGAGCAGATACTGCGCTGGAGCCTGAGAGGTAAATATTTACATCGCCGCCGTTCCGGGAGGATTTTTTCCGCCGCCGTGGGACCGAGAAGGACGGGGGAAGCCTCAATAGAATCCGGAGGCTTCCCCCACCGGAGGCGAGTACCCCCCAGGGGAGTTTTTTTCATTACAGATTTTCTTTAAATGATATAACTTACTGTTCCATGCACTGTTAAAGGCTGGAACCCTTTAGAGCGATTTTTTTGAGAGTTTAAGAAGCGATTCAAACCGCTAGCGATTTCCCTAAACACTCAGCTAATGTTAACCAAATTCCACTGGAGCAATTGTGATTAGCATAATCACAAACGCAGGACATACAGCATTTTTGAGCGTTAGCGTCTTGTGTTAGTGTTTCTGCAATGTGAAGTATATAAACGTTGGCATAATCGCTCATGAATCTCTATACAGAGCGATGTTACTAGCATTTTTAAATTACTGCACACTGTAAAAAAAATTTAAATTAATTGAAATAACCGATTACAATTAAAAATGCTAATCGCAAATCGCTAAACAATCGCTGGCAAAAGGCTTACACTTTTTGAAATCGCTACCAAAATCACCAGAAAACGCTCATGAAATTGCTTACAAAACGCTCATTAAAAATGCTAGCGATTTGCGAGAGCGCTTTGTAGTGGGTTCCAAGCCTTGGTGTATTTCTCTGCCACTCAGGAGTTTTATGGACTCCAATTAGTTAGCAAGAGTTAGGACTGCATCTTGACATTTAGAGCAGTGTTTCTTTACTGTTACAGCGAGAAAAAGGGGAAAGATGGTGGTAAGACATCCTATGTGATGTTAAAAGAAACCTAATGTAATTGAAAAGTCAGTTTTACTTACCTAAGCTTCTACCAGCCCCCTACAGTACAAGAAAATCTCGTACTGCACATGCGCAGGACGCTATCAGCGATGGGAGCGTGATGGAGGATGCGCATGACCAGGGCCGTGCAGGAGCAGCGGCCATCGACTTGCTGATTCGCCCGAACTGAAAGTGGGTCGCTGTGGGGGACTGGAGGATCGGTTTGTCACGCCGCAAGCACAGGGCAGCTGCAGGGGGCTGGTAGAAGCCCCAAGTAAGTTAAACTGTTTTTTTTTTCAATTACTTTAGGCTTCCTTTAAAAAATGAGATCTCCTAAACACTATACACACAAAGGCATCAATTCACTAAGATCATGCTAGAGATAATAAGGCTAGAGAAAACTTACCTCCACACGTGAGAGAGTTATCTTACCTCTTCATAAGTTACCTCTCCTGTAGTTAATTTACCTCCTCTGTAGTTAATTTACCTCCTCTGTAGTTATTTTCACATGCAGCTAATTAACAACCTGTCTTTAACTCTGGAGTTATTTTAAGGATTGGAGAGTTAATTTAAAGACAGAAGAGTTAACTTTAGGCTTGCCTGAGGTAAAATGTTTCCTGAATACTACATGCCTTATCACCATGGTAACAACTCTAGAAGAGTTATTAAAGACAGGAGATACGTTTAGTGAATTGAGGCCAAAGACTCCTATGCTGCAAGGTGATCTGTCCCTGTCTATGGCAATTACAACAATCTCATACACTGATGCCAAACTGCATGTGCTCAGTGTGGCGGTCTAATGCCCCAGGTCAGCCACTGGCTTTAGACCTAAAAGTCGTGAGCGCCACCACGCACAATGCAATCTCACACAGGTAACGATGAAACAACGGATCATACAATACAGGAAATGCTATCACAATACTCTGCAGTTTCTCTCTAGGAAATGTAAATTCCCTGCTTAGTACACAGAAGGCTAACTTAAAATTAGACAAATATTTAATATTACAAAAGGTGGAACAGGCAGAATGAATATATATAATATGTACAAAAATACAGTAAAATTTACAAAAACAAAAGTGACAATGACAACCAACAAGGTATTCTCTTATACAAATACAAGGAGATTAGGCAGCTCTGACTGGGGCTATGATGATGGGGGGTTTTTATTGTACAATTGTAAATATGTGATTTAGGTTGTTATAGGACTACTGTAAATATGTATAGCACACTTTCTGAGGAAGCCACTTAGGTGAAACATGAGCATGTAAAAGTTTTGTACAGCACCTGCACTATTTGGTTGTCAAAACCTACCCGTCTTTTCTGTGATTCTGTTAGGTGATAGTTCACTTCTGGTGTTGCACCAAATTTTGATCTTACATCTGATCCTTTTGGTAGCAACTCACCATATCACCTACTGAACACTTTTGTGTATTGTATGTGTGGGATAGCTACACCTCGCTCCAGTTATTAAACTGCTGGGACAGAGGGGGATTAGCAAAGACCCCCACACTATTTACAAACTTCTCATTTGAGATATACACAAGAGAACCTTCCTAATCTGTGGAGGTTTCTCCCCTTTTTATATGTTTATTGATTAATAAAAATTATCAGGTTTTTATGTATGTAGTGATAGGGCTATGTCCTTCTGGACTTTAGTAACTTAAAATTAGACAAATATTTAATATTACAAAAGGTGGAACAGGCAGAATGAATATATATAATATGTACAAAAATACAGTAATATTTACAAAAACAAAAGTGACAATGACAACCAACAAGGTATTCTCTTATACAAATACAAGGAGATAAAAAAAATGAGAGATTAAATGAATTAATTTTTAAATGAATTACTATCAGTGAATGTAACTTAAAGAGAACCAGAGAGGAAGCACCCTCATGTATTTTATTACATTTATCAGTGGGAACATGACAGTAAACACCTACCCTGCTTTTAGTTTCATTGTTATCTGCTTAATTAGTCTATTAGTGATTAGAATCCACCGACTATTCAGTCGAGGTTTGACCTGGAATCATTATAGCTGAGTCACTCTTCTGTGGAGTCTTTTCAAGCCCAAGCCTTCCCCCTCCTGGCTTAGATTTCCTGCTTTGCATACTGAGAGCTGTGATGACATGGGAGTGGCTGCTACTGCTGAGAGAGAAGCTCTGTGGCTGCAATATGATCCCTGTGTGCTCTGTGTGCACTAGATACTGATGATGACTGCAGTTTCATCCCTATGAGATAGTGATGGGAATTCCAGCTCTTCTCAGAGAATCGGCTCTTCTGAATCGGCTCCCATTAAAGAGCCGGCTCTTACGGCTCTGAATCGGCTCTTCATTAAATATCACTAGACACCACTCAGAATCGGAGTAAAGGCCCCTCCCCCGTCTCCATGACAACTCCAGACTTCTTCTCTGACTAGGGCAATCCCTCCTGCTACTGCCCTGCTCCGCCCCATACACTCCTACAAGCTGCAAGAGGAGGACTACATCTCCCAGCATGCCTCAGCGCCCTTTATTACACAGCAAATCAGAGCTGTGTGGGGCGGCTGAGGCATCGGCTCTTTCAAAACCGAGAACCGGCTCTTGTCGTCCGCAGCAAAGAGCCGGCTCTTAGAGCCGGCTCGTTCGCGAACGACCCATCACTACTATGAAAGACACTTCCTACAGGCAGCTGTACATCATACCAAAATGAAAGCACATAGATGAAAGGCTGCATTTAGCCTAGATAGCAGCATAGTCTCATATAGCCTAGACAGCACATCCAGAACAACTCATAACCCGGAAGGAGAAGGGATATGAGCGGGCGGCCATATTTGATTTTTCCTGGAGCAATAATGGATAAAAAACACTAAAAAAGGCACACCAGAGCTGCGAAATTATTAGGTAGAGCATTTATTCTTTACAAGCTATCAACTGATATGTTTATTTTGTGTGAAACGTTCATCTCTGGTTCCCTTTAACCACTTCAGTCCTCAGTTGTTTTCACTTTTTGCATCTGATCAATGTTCACCTCCCATTCATTAGCCTATAACTTTATCACTACTTATGACAATGAACTGATCTACATCTTGTTTTTTCCGTCACCAATTAGGCTTTCTTTGGGTGGTACATTTTGCTAAGAGCTACCTTACTGTAAATGCATTTTAACAGTAAGAATAAGAAAAAATGGAAAAAATTCATTATTTCTCCATTTTCGGCCATTATAGTTTTAAAATAATACATGCCTCCATAATTAAAACCTACGTATTGTATTTGCCCATTTGTCCCGGTTATTACACCATTTAAATGATGTCCCTATCACAATGTATGGCGACAATATTTTATTTGGAAATAAAATTGCATTTTTTTCCGTTTTGCAACCATCACTATTTACAAGCTTATAATTAAAAAAAAAAAAAAATAGAAATATTTCATCTTTACATAGATATTTAAAAAGTTTAGACCCTTAGGTAAATATTTTTTTTTTTTTAATTGCAATGTTTTTTTTTTTATTATTATTATTAAACATTTTACTTGTGTATTTTTGGGAGGGTGGGATGTAAATAGGAGGAGAGGAATCAGTGATCGGGCACCATGGCCTGATTCATTGATTCCTGGGCTAACGATCCGCGGCCGGGAGCACGCATGGCCTCCTGGTCGTAGCTCTACGTCCAGGAGGAGAAAGTGGTTAATTATTAAAACTGGTTATATTTTCCTATAGTCATTTATAAAATGATTTAGTCAACATGTGGCCATTGTAAAATTAATCCTTATACATTTATCACAGTTGGCAACATCTTCTCAACTGGCAGGTGCATCCCTGCAGAATGTGTATTTGTTCTGAAGTGAGCAGAAACTACTATATTCCAGAATTCTCAGGGGCAGAGGGCTGCATGACATCACAGTCTAGGCTAAACATCACTGGGAGGGTGGGGTAACATACCATATACAGCACTGTACACAGATAGGAATTGTTTCTGATGCTGAACATAACATTGGGCATCCTAGATATTACATTCTACCATTTGATGTTATAGTGCCTCTTTAAGTTGACGTCTGCTCAGCTTGGAGGCCGAGTTTTCAGGACGCTCTGAAAGATTTCTCAAGGTGCCTGCTTCCAATTTACTACACTTAAAGACAAGCACAGGTTCCCTTTAAAAAGGAGCATTAAAAACACTATGCATGTTGAACAGTTTTACATTTCTGTCTGCGCTTAAATTTAATTATTTAATGCATTAGATTTACTGCCCAGCCCATACAGTCTATCCCACTTTCAATGCATTTGCCATCTTCTGCAATGATTTACCTTCACTTTGCAGCCAGTTCTCAACAGCTCATAAAGATTTTATGGGAAAATTAACCCATTGGAGCTAAGCCATATTTGCCCTATTAAAAATGCCTATTCTTTGAAATCCGCTGTATTAATTGCATTGCAATGTGTGCTGTGCAGGCTCAGAAGGTGTTAACCGACTTGGAATTTATGGGTGATCTTTAGTTCAGGATTCTTAGTTAAAATTACCACTTATTAAAAAAAAAAGCAAAGTATGCATCCAGAGTACTAGCTATACGGCTAAATTTAGATCTAATTCGTTCCAACGATCTAATGTATGTTTAAAACGTAGTAACATGGCTGGCTCTGCGTCGTGTAAACTGCAAGCGTTCTTTTAAAGAGTTTTTCCAGTATTTCTGTATGTGTTTTTCTTGAGAATGGGGAATTGGCATCCAGAGGATATTTTATTTTATGCTTATTTTTCTTTATATAGGTCAATGCACATTTACCCTCATAAGTCTAGGCATGCACACTAGATGTGCCAAGACACATGAGCTCCCTCCAGAAAGACTGAGCTGGCCTCAGTCTCATCAGTGTCTGTGGGCTGATTTACTGAGGTTAGTGAAGAAAAGTGATCCAGCAGACGTGGACTGTGTAAAAGGAGTATGGGGTCGATTTTCTTAAGCTGGAAAGCACTTACCTGCTATTAGGTTGGAAAACTTTCGCCACCTCGAGGATAATTTTAGGTAAAATAGGGCATTGGGCACAAAAAAAATGGTGCTCCTTAGATCTTAGTACTTTACTCACCATAAAGGTTGTAGGCAAACATGGGGGGGGGGGGATTACAGCTTGCCCAGAATCCCTCCTCAGACCAGGGCCAGTACAGTGTCTGGGGACAGGCACAAGTTGAGACACCAGAATATCTGCAGGTATCCTGCAGCTCACAGCACTATGCTGCTGCCAGCACTATGTGCCGCCCTGCCCCCTTTCTTTCCCTGAATTTGGATGGAGCAGCAGTGTGTGTACAGAGCATGGAGCAGCAGTGTCTGTACAGAGCATGGAGCAGCAGCGTGTGTACGGAGCATGGAGCAGCAGTGTGTGTACAGAGCATGGAGCAGCAGTGTCTGTACAGAGCATGGAGCAGCAGCATGTGTACAGAGCATGGAGCAGGAGCGTGTGTACAGAGTATGGAGCAGCTGCATGTGTACAGAGCATGGAGCAGCAGCATGTATACAGAGCATGGAGCAGCAGCGTGTGTACAGAGCATGGAGCAGCAGTGTGTGTACAGAGCATGGAGCAGCTCTGGGGAACTTAACAGAGTCAGGTATGAGCACAGCCCTGTGCCCTGCTGTGTGAATGCTTCACTTTCCCCTTCATTAGCAATGTTGGCTGTCCTCATTATTATCTGTATACAAACTGCTCCTGATCGATCTCGTCGATCGGGAGCAGATCGTGCACGTAGGAAATAATAGTTAGATCCTGTTAGTCGGACAGAAAATTGCATTATGTGTACCAAGCATTATGTCCTACCATATTATTATACTGTATTGTGCGTGGCTGAGAGATACATTTCAGGAATCCCCCCCCACCCCCCACCCCCCCCCCCCCCCCCTCCCCCTTGAAAATCCTGGGTTTGCCCATGAGTGGGAAGCCTCTGGATCCTAAAGAGGCTTCCACTGTCCTCCTCATCAAAGGGGATCCAGCGCTGGGACCCTTGAAGATCCACCGACAAGAGCTTTGTAGGCGGTGTGTGCAAGCGATGGGCTTCAGCGGAAATAGCCAAGTCCGATCGAGTCCTCTCTACTGCACACACGCAAACGGACCTGATCTGGCTCCGCTATTTCCATTTTGCATTTGTATTACAATTTTCGCATGCACTTTTTCCGAACAACTAATAAAAGTTGATGGGAATTTGTATGCAATGTGCAAATTTATGCTGCAAGAAGTACATTTTTTTCACACATGCAGAAGCGCAAATTTTAGAAAGTGTTATTCTCCACTCACTTTCGTTAGAGGTGCAGCGAACGGGTTTTTGCACATTCTCTAAATACATGAGAATCTTAATAAGTGTGAATTCTGCCTAACAAGGATCGCATAGTGATGGGAAGGTGATTGGGTCAGAGCTTCAAAACACTGGGGTTATGTGGGCTGTTTCCAGCATGCAGAGGTTAGCGTTTTCCAAAAGTGCTCCAGGAATAAACTAACAGTTATGTGTGCCAAGGATCATTTCCAGGGATCCTACAGAGCAGCTACAGAAGAACAAATTATTGGAAAACTTAATGCTGACCAGTCAGAGCATTCATGCTGACCGCCGCCCACTGCTGGCAGTTCCTACAATAGGCTTATGAGTAGAGATGGCCCTGCCTAGGCAGACTCACAGAGAAGCATGTAATAAGTTTGAACAGCTGATAGATTTGCAAGGGTCTGATTTGCTGATCTGGATCATGCGTCTTCGCAGCAAATCAAAGCCATTTAGATCAGGGCTTTTCAACCTTTTCACTAATTGTACCACCTTTATTGCCTGAAATTTTTCAAGTACCACCAATGTGCCTGCACAGTAGATTGGGCCTGACCAGGCTCTGCTGTTTCCGCCAAGGGAATAGCCGCTACTGCGCATACACGCACGCCAACAAGGAGATCTTTGGGGGGTCCCAGCGCTGGAGAAAAGGGGAAGCCTCTTTATGATCCAGGGGCTTCACTCTCCTGAGGTAAGTACCCCCCAGGTGCACTTTTTCTCTTAAAGGAACACTTTAAGAAAGTGTGTGTGGGGGGCAGGGAGTATTGGAGGGGAAAAGGGTTAAAATTAGATTGCTAGCCTACAGATTGCATTAGTAGCGAGCGAGGGGGAGCTGAACTTTGTGGAGGACAAGCAGCAGACAGGCAATTAAGTGGCATGAAAACCTGATATGTACCACCTGGGCAACAGCAAAGTACCACTGGTGGTACGCGTACCACAGGTTGAAAAGCCCTGATTTAGATGGCTTGATAGATCATTTCCGACATGTCCGATCTCCGGGCCGATCGTTTCGCCGCTTGATTTGTGATAGAAGTGAATGGAGAAAGATAAGAAAAAACGAGCGGAAGATAAGAGAATCGAATGCAGAATCGAGCAGCGAAACAATCGAACGGGAGAATCGAGTGGCAAAAACGAGCCATGTATGCCTAGCATAAGGTATCCTTTAAATCTTTTGGAGGGACAAGCTGCCCATTATTTGGGGGATGTGTATAGGCTGACCCATTGCGATATTCCATTGTTATAGGTCATGCTTCAATTCAACTTGGAGACAACCAACTAAAACGAGAGCACACGTTAAAATGTTTGGAGGGGCCCCCCTCCCAAGGGTGAATTTCAATGTTTGCCATAGGCGCGGTTTTCCCTAGATACGCCTCTGACAGTCCCTTCATATGAATTGGGAAACTTAGAAAATGATTTGTGTAGGTTTTAAAATGAATATAACAAACAAGCATGTAAGGTATTTACCTCCCTGTAAATTGCCTTGTGTACACTGACTGCATTTAAGTCAAGCACAGCACATGTCGATGGAGGTGGATTGGATTTCAGTTTCCTTTATCGCCTACTTTAGAGACTAAAATGCTTCTTCAACTGGTTATTGTAAGCAGCCAGCCATAGGCTTCTTCCCTCCTGGGCGGCTGTGTGAAAGAGAAGCTTTGCTCAGTGTCAGCATGAAGAAAGGGGTCAGGAAGATCACAGGATGGGTTATTGAGTATGGAGCTGCAGCAGTGATTTATATGCTGTCTGTAGTTTGTCAACTCGGAGGGCAGTTTTATAGCTGCTTCTGCACAGCTATGAGTCCAGTGAACTGTGTAAGAGAGCCCACCACAAGTGTCAGGGAGCCACCTCATACAATGCTGCTCTCTTCTCCTTTGTCATTGATTTGCTAAATTTTCCAACTGGCAGTGGAGAACAAAATACGGTATATATAGGCTTATTTGTGGTTGATTAGAAATGTAGAGTTACAGACTGCCCAGCAAGCTCATGGTGAACCAGAACTCCGAGGCGTTTGACAGAGGCTAAAAAAGGAGCAAAAAGCCCTCTTACTAAAATGCTATGGAAATCAGAAATGTTTCTTCTTAAAACAGATGGTATTTGCAATTATTCAGGTTGGAGTGAGCAAATGTCTCCCACAATGCATCACTGCTGAACATGCTAATCATCCCTTTGCTGTCCCTGAAACACGACCTCCAGAACCGCAGGAATGCAATGATGTGTCAGCTTGTTGATTATAGCTGTATAGCTAAACAATACTTTGATTACATGATATGGACTACTGTATATGCATGTTTACATAGGTGACTGAGGAGATGACATCATTGATTGATCACTGTTTGGGGTGGGTTGTTGGAGGATTACTGTTGTATATAAGTGTTGATTGCTATGTTTCATTGTAACCACACGCCTTGATGAAGGGGACCCTGCGAGGCCCTCGAAACAATTGTCGGTACTACTGTGTATATAATGGCTCAATAAAAGAGCGTTTTTTTGCTGGAATATGGAGTGCTGGTATACGTGATGTTTGGAGATTACTTATTGGCAGGCCTATGCCATAATACCAAGCACCCGACCTTTGACTTTGGAGTGCCTACTCACAACCTCTGGATCTAGCTTGTTAATTATACCACACTAATCCAACATGCATACAGACCGTTTCACCTCATATACTCACTCCAACCTGAATAATCGCAAATACCTTCTGTTTTAAGAAAGGATTATACCATTTATCCACATTCCTGGAACTGACATCCTGATTCAAAACTTTGAAAGGCTAACAATACAGTACTCTACTGATACTACTAAATGTGTAGCCGTGATCATGTGATTTCAGTCCAGGTAATGGTGGTCAAGCAGAAAAGAAAATAATATTTTAAATATAGGCTAAAGTGGTCTTAGACCGCTTTAAGTTCATTCTAAAGGCATCACATGGCACACACTATATTTTGCCATGGCTTCTTGCAATAATTGTCCTTTAACTGCTCAACGACAGCGTCACGCCGACAGGCGTGATCGCGGCGGCAGCTCCAGGACCGCCTAACGCCAAGTGGCGTCAAGTCCTGGGACGGGGTGTTGCAGAAGCTTGCGCGCATATCTGCTTGAACGCCGCTAGGAGACTGTTAGATGGTGAAATCGCCGTCTAATAACACTGTACAGTGCTGCGATCTAAGGCAGCGCTGTACTGGGGACAGCAGTGTGGCACGGCTGTCCCCTGTGGAGTCACAGAGAGTAATCGGCTCTCATAGGCTGATGATAAGCAGTTGACAATACAGAAGGTATTAAGGTTCAAACTTTGTTACTGTTATTCCTACCGCTTACCTGCAGCACAGGGAAATAATGGGCCAAAGTGAGGTTCCTAAGGTGCACTTGAGATGACATTAAAAACCAACAACAAAACTGTGATAATCATGCATAGTCTAGACCAAACATTTTGGGTCGAGGGCCGGGTCAACATACTTCAGACTGCTGGGGGCCAGAGTATACAAAAAATGATGTAGAAGTCTTTGCAGGCCAGACAGTGAAGCATACCCAGGTGACAACCTGCAGTCCAATTGGACAGCAGTGCCACCTTATGTGGAATTTGATTGGAAACCAGCAAAATTACTGCTTTCTGGCTTCCATGTAGATGGGTGGTGCCAGCACTGCTATTCTATATGCGGACCACCAATATTTAAAAATGTAGCTGACAGCATCTATAAGTAATACATTTTCTGTGTGGGGGGCCAGTAAAAAAGCCTCGGGGGGCCACATTCGGCCCACGGGCCTTAGATTGAGGACCACTGGTCTAGACATTTGTCTTTATCCAAACTGATAATATACATAGGGATGACTTTTGAAGCAACAGAGTCAGCCATACTATGCCAGAAAAAAAAAAAACACATTTAAAAGTAGATAACTACTTGCTCTACTTACATAACAGATGTATTACACTGTCCACATTTTGATTTCAGTGAATATTATATAGTAAATAAAGAGAATTCTGTTCCTGGAATTTGCCATTTTTGTTCCCTCTGGCTGAAGCCAATACTGATGTCACTTCTTCCCTTTTTTCTTCCTAGAATCTCTGTCATTGCTAGCTTGCTTTGTAAACATGACAGCTTAGCAACATAGATCTCACAGATTAGATTTATAATGGCAGCAACATTTCTGAATAGATTGGAGTGCTTGCAGTGCAGGGTAAGGTTGCAGGCCGCATAATAAACACAGAGCAGTGGGTAAATGGAATTTGATTTTGTCGCTGACAATCCCTCTTTAACTTTGAACACACTAAGGGTGCTCTCTGATGAGTTGCTGGAAACTGGTGACATTTAGGTTTGAAAGGACTGGCCACTAGTCACAGCCACAGTGTAGGCCTAAGCCTCAAATCTGGTACAGTTATAAAAAATAAACATGACTTTTAATGCCTGACAAAAGTGCAATGAAGGTACTATGACATACTGCACCATATGCAATTATGTTTTTCACCTGAGTTTTCTCCTAGGACATACATGTCAAACTCCGGCCCGTGGGCCAAATTTGGCCCTCAGAGCCATTAAATTTGGCCCTAAAGTGGTTTCCCCACTTTGCATTATGTTTGGCCCACTCTACACCACCAGGGAAACTATATTGGAGGTGAAGACCTAGAACACCAGGGAAGCCATATGGGGAGGCAGGGGGAAAGCACTGAACACTAGGGAACTGTATAGGTGAGGTTCACTAGACACCAAGGAACTGTATAGGGGAGGGTGGACCAGTAGACACCAGGGAACTTTATAAGGGAGGAAGGTGGCCAGTAGACATTGAGGTTTGCCTGCAGATAGGTCACAGTGTACAATTTCGGCCCACTTTGTATTTGATTTTGACACCCCTGTCCTATGAAACGCGTTGCACGTTTAGAGTATCCAACAAAAGTTACTGTGTATTGTAGTAACATCTTACAAGTCTGTTCTTTCTACAAGGGAGGTAAGTCCACCAAACTTCACCCTTTTTAAACGGTTTTTAAAACGTTTTTACTCTTATTGGCGCCTCTGTTTACCTATCTGCAATCATGTTTTAACTTGGTTTCACATTCCCAGAAGCACAAAAGGGTTAAGCTTAAGTATTTATTTATGACCTGAGAGCCATGGCAGAGCTCACAGCTCTGATTCACAGCTGTTGATTAGATCTAATCGGATACTTTGATTTGGCTAAACAAACATAGTACACACAGCAGTGATTTTTTTCAACAACTATATGTGGAATAAAGACTTTTCATTGTGTGCTGTGTTCACATCCTCTTTAATGAATTTAGTTTACTTTTAAATTGTATGTATGGTCAAAGAAAAAGTATTGTATTGCTTTAGATAATGTATTATTAGAAAGTGCTCTTGTAATATCTCAAAAATGCTAAAGCACAAATGGTTGTATAACTGTTATTTCTCCTTCTGCCGGACTTGTGTTCTTGTATTTCTTGCCTCTTTTTGGAGTAAGGCAGGGAGCACACATGCTTTCCCTCCATCCATAATCACATTACAGTGTAAACCAATTGGATGACTCACATTTTGGATGCGGGAAAAAGACAGCCTACAGCATAATATTGCACACTGTACATGATTTTCAATCACCAATAGGATTGCTACTGTAGAAGATGTTCATCTTAAAACGTGCATTGTAATCGGGAAAAAACAAAAGTGTACTCTCTGCCTAAATCATAAGCATTTTTATAGTCACCCCTCATCTTCACAATTCCCTCTACTGTTTGTTACTGTCCATGATAAATCAACAAATTACACATAACTTGAATCAGAGGTCCATATATATGTTACAGCTAGATCCCAAAGTCTGGCCAGTATGGGAAATGACCAGCTGATGTGGCCAATACAAGAAATACTGACTTTTTTTTGTACTTTGGCCAGCCAGAAGGGAGAGTGACTAAATGCACCTGACAAATACCCGAAGTGCTTTCCCCACTGCCTCTTGCCGATGGCTTTTGGTCCTCAGGCTCTTCCTGATCACGCTGAGGTGCTTCAGGCCCTGCAGGATCATGGGAAGGTTTCCGCCCCAGCTGAAGGCAGCTCCACGGGTCCCATGTGCAGAATGGTGAGGCAGTGCAGGGGCAACGTTTGAATTAAACCCAAGTAAATGTGAGGGCAACTATACCCACAATGTAATTTAATAACTATAACAGTTACAGTATCTTGGGCAGACTGTTAAATTGGGGCGCAGCGCAACAGTAATTGTAACTTTATGGCTGCATGAAACAAAATTTACTGGCTATACAAATCAATTTATTGACTACAATAAAATGATCCTCTAGGGCAGAATATCGGAAGATTGTAAGGGAGTTTTAGTGTTAGTCACCACCAGGGGGGATCGGTTGGTATTAGGCATAAAGAGGGAGGGTTCTGTGTGAGAATAACCCGGTTAGGGCATAGTCAAATTTCAGTAAAGATTACCTTTTACTATTGGAATTAAGTCGTAGAATAGTGTTAAAATTATCGATATTCTATTACCACTTTTCCGCACACCGTTATTATAGGCATGTGCACAAGGAGCTGCAGCTGTGAACTTCCTGTGTGTGCAGAACAGAGGCAGCAGAGAGCTGTAGCCGGCAACTGAAGGTCCTGTATGTGCAGAACGGGGGGCGTGGTAAGAGGCTGCAACGAGAGAATCGGGTACTTGTTTGGTCACGTCTAATCATCTTGTGTTCTGGACTGCCAAAGTGCTAAAAAACTCATTTATTTTGTGTATTTGCCGCGTCAGCTGGCCAACTCTTTTTCCGGCAGGAACCCAAAGTAGTCAGACTTTGAGTTCTGGCTGTAACATATACAGAGGATGTCTGACTCCAGTCAGTCTTGTTTAGGATGGACAGAGAGATGGAGAAACCACGTCTTTCCTGATTCAGTCCCATCAAATAATTTGAGCTGTGTCAAAAATGTGCGAGGACCTGGGCCCTTTAGAAACTGGAGTTGGCCATCCCTGATGTATACTATATGTATCACAATATCCATTATTTGCCTGTGGTTTTGTGGGGCTTCCTTAATTATCAATGATCCATGTTCAGATACTTGTAGAAGTACCTGATGCAAATTTTGTGGTCAAAAGCCGCTTCCTTGGAGGCTCCACAGGGTAAATGGTAAGTGGTCAGTACATCCTTAATTGCCAACTAAAGCTCAGTCTCTTGCTAATGGTAGCATAACACAAAGATGGTGGGTACATGGTTTCTAGTGTAATTAGTGTTCCAGCTTAGTAACTGACCAGTCCTATGCAGCAGTAGCTGCATTTGTTTGGTTCATTTCCAAGTGCTGTACAATTGCATAAAATTTGCATCAACTTATAATTATTAGCATGTCATTTACAATCTGTGTCAGTCTCACCCCATATCGCATTGGAACCAACTCTGGGTACTCACAGAAATACTGGACACATGGCATACTTGCAGGGCCGGGCTGAGGCAAGCGAGGCTCCAGCCTCAGGGCGCAGGAGGGGGCCCACAACTCAATCATCTATCATTCCCTTATTGTGTTTGAAGCAGAGAGAAATAAGAAAAGGGGATACATGGCAGTGACTGCAAGCCAGATAACTAGAGATTATGGTGTTGGGGGCCCTGGGGCACCTTTTAGTCTAATCACAATTAGTGGGTGGTAGGGTGAGAGGGATGGAGGGGCGCACTTTGGTGTCTCAGCCTTGGGTGCCGGAGGACCTTGTCCTGGCTCTGCATACTTGTCCCTGGCAGTGCCATGTAGATGACACCTGTTATACATGATTTTAGCAAGCATAGGTTTGCCATTTTCAAACTATGGGTGGAGAGGTTCAAGGTCTCCTACACTTACCAGCTTTGTGATGTCATCATGGAGGCATGGAAGGGGATTCCACTGGCAACCTGTGAAACGCTCCTGAATGCCATGCACAAGAGATTAGGAAAGTGGTAATAGTAGTGGGCACAAAATATTGAATCTTTGAGGGCACACTTTTGACATTCTTCACTTAGGGGTGTACTCAAATTTGTTGCCAGCGGTTTAGTCATTTAAGGCTGTGAAATTTTACATCATTATACAAGCTGTACACTGACTACATTGTATCAAAGTGTCCTATCTCCAGTGTTGTCTCATGAAAAGATATACCGCTAATAAAATATTGACAAAAATGTACCGACTTTCGTGAAATACTGCACTTTATGGCTAAAATTAACTATGGGAATGACCTTGGCAGGAGGGCGGGGCTGAGAAACTCAGGTGCCGAAATCGCAGCTTTCATGGGTAATAAAAGCAAAAACTAATGCGCCATTCACTCTGCAAATGGACTCACCTTTGATCATTTGGATGTACATTTTTTGCTAAATAATTTTCTGCATATCCTTTTCAAATAAAATGTTTTATTGAATGCTGCCAGCCTGCCACATTCCTCTTAAGAGTGTCAGTGGGCGGCACTCGGCTGTGAACTTTGAGAACTTCTTCCATTCACTTCTAAAGAGAAAGTTTTTTTTCCCCTTTACCTCCAGAATGAAGTCACCCTGCTGAGAAATGAAGTGGCACAGCTGAAACAGCTTCTTCTGGCTCATAAAGATTGCCCTGTAACCGCCATGCAGAAGAAATCTGGCTATCATAGTGAGTAATGTTCCATTACCCATGGCCTTGGGCTACGTCAGTGAAATACTGCCAAAATGAACCGCGCGTCTATTAATGCGGGGGAGGCGCGCACACGCTCCCAGTGTTTAACATTAAATATTGAAAATAGGCTAAGGTTATGGCTCGCCACATTTAGCTGTTGTTTAAATAGAATTAATTTCCATTCTCCTGTGTGAAATATTTTCTCGCTTCCCTTGATTAACTTTGCTCTATGTTTCTCTTTTCCTTTTTTCCTTGTCTTTCTTTCTCTGCTGAATGCTGTTTAATTAGTACTGTATGTAGAAAATCCCTAAAGCTATTGTGTTCCAGTTCTAGCACACATAGGATGATTAACATATGCAGAACGCTATTCAGCCTCTCCAGCAAGCAGACTGAATGCATCACATTTACTGATGTTGATATTGGAAACTTTTGCTTTTTCTTCTTTGAAATGAGATTTATGCTACCGGAATGAGGAATTTATTTCTATTTCTTGACTGAAATACGTAATTGTTTGGAGGGGTTTTCATGAGTCTATTTGGAATCTTAAAGCGCTCATTTTTTTATTGTTTTCCATAGAAAATCAATTATAAAAGATTGCGCACTTCAGGCCCCTTTTACACTCTCGTTGCTTTATCCTGTTTTACTTTGAGGTGACGCGACGGCAATGCAAGTGAATGGGGCCATTCACACCTTTGGCGTTGAGTCGCCTCCAATCGACTGCAATCCTGATGCACAGCCTGCAGCGTGTTACCCCAAGAACCACACTTAACGCACATTGCTTGGGGTAATGGAAGGCCATGGGCCACGTAGGTAGTGTATACGAAGGAGTGCGGTGCATCAAGGCGCACATGGAATTCTAGCGACGTATCTCCTGCCCAGCCTGGAGTACCTCACTGTGGGGTGGGCGGTGCTATGCATATGACCCTGTTTGCGCACTCTGCTGCAGGGTTGTATGATTGTAGTCTTTTTGTTTTGCAGGGAGATGCGGCAGGAGCATCGCACCACAACGCAAAAACCTGGTTTAAAACTGGCCTAAAGGGAACCTGAAATGAGAGGGATATGGAAGCTGGCATATTGATTTAATTTTAAACACTACTAGTTGCCTAGCAGTACTGCTGATCCTCTAACTCGATTACATCTAGCCATAGGCTCTGAATAAACATGCAGATCAGGTGTTTCTGACAACAATCCGACAAGATTAGCTGCATGACTGTTTCAGGTGTGTGATTCAGACACTACTGCACCCAAAAAAGATCAGCAGGACAGCCAGGCAACCTGCATTGTTTAAAAGGAAAAAAATACGGCAGCCTCCATATGTCTCTCACTTCATGTTTCTTTTCAGAGGAAGTTGCCCGCAGTTTACAATGATGAAATCGCCATCTGTGACGCATTGCAGTTGTAAGTTAAGAATTAATTTTATTGCATTAAGAAAGCATTTTTTGCATTATAACTTTAAATACATTGTTTATTAAATGCAGTTACATGAAGTATGATTATAAGAAATCAGCTTGCTGGACCAGGGTTTTTTGATGTTTGGAGGTAAGTAACAGCATACATCCCAGTTGCACTGAATTTGGCAATACCAATACCATGCCATATAGAACATTACTGCTAGCTCAAATAAAATGTGTGAACAGGAGTGGCACGGCATTTTGGGTACACTTTGTCAAGCTGAAATTGATGCTTCAGTCAGCAAGATAGTATCAGCCTGATTCACTAACCGGCGCTAAGCTAAGTGAGCCTTAAGTGCTAGTGGGCACAAACCATGGAGTTAGGTGGTTTGCGCCCAAATATCACTCACACGCAGCGGTCAATAGTGTGCGGTGCAACGATAACGGCGCAACGGATGCGACATTTACAGGGCAGCGGGTGCGACGTTATCGACGCATCGCGCACTATTAACCGCTGCGTGTGGCTGTGCGCGATGTAGCTTTGCGCACCCATTAGTGCCCGCAAAGCTACTTTTTGGTGGAGCAGCTTCTGGTGGGTGGGGAGAACAAATGCCCTGTGGGCTTAGTTGGACATCGGATGCTAATGATCCAGCATGCCAGATCATTAGGCGGTATTGGGGGGGTTCCTGTACCCACAATGAATTCTCGTCTGAGACCATCTTTAAATCCGCCTTTGCGGAATTTCCTCCAGCCTGTGTCCATAGCTTTAGGGTGTGGTGTGGTGGTTTAGTCAATGCCTAGGCTAAGGATAAAGGGTCATATGTACAAAACTTCTGTACAAGTTGCCATGTGCAGACAACGCACAGCAATTTTATTGTTAATATGCTGACAAACTTTGCATACATTGCGCAATTAACACAACCTATGTTACCTAGGTATGCGAGCAAAGCTAGGGTAACATGAATTGCTACTTGTTACATACGGTAGTTATTTGGGTTGAAAAAATAAGACATATATCTATCGAGTTCAACCAGAAAATAAGGTACAACACCAGCCTGCTCCCTCACATGTCCCTGTTGATCCAGAGGAAGGTGTCTGTCCCGATAGGGAACACGTAATATGGTCCAATTAGCCCCAAAAGAGACACAAAAATTCCTTTTGAACTCCAGATGGCAATCAGATAAACTCCCTGGATCCACACCACCAGGAATTACCTTGTAATTATAGCCATGGATGTCTATCAACGCAAGGAAAGCATCTAATCCCCCCTAAACTCAGGTATAGAATTTGCCAAAATAACTTCCTGTGGTAATAATTTCCACATTTTAATCACTCTTAATGTAAAGAATCCTTTCCTTAAGAAATGGTTAAAAGTTCCTCCATACGCAGATCATGTCCCCTAGTCCTTTGCAAAAGCCTAAGGACAAAAACCTCCTCTGCCAAGCTTTTATATTGCATACATGTTAATTAGATCTCTTCTAAAGGCAGCCATACACTGGTTGATTGCCAACAGATAGATCCCTCTCTGATCTAATCTAATCGCAGAGGGATCTATTGGCTGCCCATACACTACACAGATTTTGAATCGATTTCAGCATTAAACTGATTCACAATCTGTGCAGCTGCCGCTGCCCGCCGCTGCCAGCAATACATTACCTACCCACCGGCACGAGTCCTCCCTGTTCCTTCCGTCTGCGCTGGGCATCTTCTCTTTACTTCCTGTCACGTCCTGTGACCAGTGGAAGTTCAAACAGTAGAGGGCGCTCTACTGTTTGAAGGAATTGAACAGAAGTTGGCCAGCTGAAGAAGGAACCGAGGTAATGTATTGCTTGGTTGGTCGTCGGCCAATCAAATGCCGCTATTGACGTGCTCCCGACCCGCCGGCAATCAAGATAAATTTTCCACGGGGATAGATCGGCGGGATAGATCGATTTCGGATGGAAATCGGTCGATCGGTCAGCGTTTGCGATTTAACAGCAGATTCAATCACAGTGATCGAATCTGCTGTATATCGGTGGGAATTTGACGCAGTGTATGGGCACCATTACCTTTCATCCCTGTGTAGTGCGCATTACTCTTACAACACCTCATACCGTGTAAGCTTAAAGAGACACTGAAGCGAAAAAAAAATGATGATATAATGATTTGTCTGTGTAGCACAGCTAAGAAATAAAACATTAAGATCAGATACATCATTGTAATTGTTTCCAGTACAGGAAGAGTTGAGAAACTCCAGTTGTTATCTCTATGCAAACAAGCCATTAAGCTCTCCGACTAAGTTAGTCGTGGACAGGGCTGTTATCTGACTTTTATTATCTCAACTGTTCCTGGACGATTTACTTTTCCTCTGCCAGAGGAGAGGTCATTACTTCAGACTGCTCTGAAAGACTCATTTTGAATGCAATGCTGAGTGTTGTGTAATCTGCACATATTATAGAATGATGCAATGTTAGAAAAAACACTATATACCTGAAAATAAAAGTATGAGAATATTTTCTTTGCTGCTAATCTTCTAGTAATTATTCATAGTACACAACCAATTCACTATATCATATTTTTTTTCCGCTTCAGTGTCTCTTTAAGTAACAGTAATATTGCTGTGTGATTTTTGCGCATGGCAACTGGACTGAGGTTTTGTGCTTATGCTCTGAAGTTAGCAGAAGCAAATCCAGTGAGAATTATCTGGTCCACATAAATGATATATTTTATATTTTCTCTCGACGCCGCAGCTTCCTCCTATGGATAAGGAGTTAGTTTCATTGACACCTTACCAGGTGATCACTGTGAGCCAATCACAGTCATCACAGACGGCAAAATGAACAAAAAGGCTCTTATCCTTAAAGAGGCCAGAACCTGCCGTCTCTAATTGGTTAATGCTATGTTCAGTGTTATTTTCAGCTGCAGTTGTAAATTGTGCCTGTCCCTTTCTACCTCATCCGGTTGTTTCTATTGACCAGCTATTACCTTCTCTAGTCATGCGATATTAGTGTCAGGATTAGTGGGCACCAGTCTTCAGGTTACCTAGAACAGCTTTTCCTGCGAGAGACAGAAAGCTGCAGCTGGGCCTCTTGTGCGGGAGGTGTTTTGCCTCTTGCCCACAGGTAGAAATCAGTACTGTGACAGGGACACTTTAAATTTGGAAACAACTGCATTACAAAAACAGTATCTACAGTGATGTCCTCCTTAGTATTTGCCCTGTGCTGTGCCGTCATCCTGGTACACAGTCACACTGGGAGGAAGATGAGAAGCTGTGCACTCACCACCATCCCAGACCTGATATAGTCCTCTGCACCTGTTTGGCCAGAGAGGGAATTGTATATTGTTTAACAAGATAAGCAGTATAGATGTAAATGATGAACATCTACTGTGCCAGTAAATGGAGTCTGTTCTTAAATTAATAAATGTACTATTACAGTGACCTAGTTTTGCATACGAAACTATTATTGTACAAGTTTAACAGACCTCTCTTCCTGAAACTTTAAATACCAACAGTGGTTTCCCGCAGCTATTGTGGTATTGCTACTCTGTGTTAAAGGAAACCTAAACCGAAAAAAAATGAGTTTCACTTACCTGGGGCTTCTACCAGCCCCATGCAGCCATCCTGTGCCCTCGCAGTTACGCATGGCTCTTGCGGTCCTCCGCTGCCAGCTAGTTTCGTTTTTGCAAACTGGGAGTCGGCCGGCGGCCATGCGTACCTACCATTGCGGACATTAACACATACATTTTTACGCATTACAGTTGTAATGCGTAAAATTTTACGCACTGCAACAATGTATTTGTTAATATCCGCAATAGCTTCCTGCACCAACGAGAATGCACACAAAGGTACGCATGGAACGAAACTAGCTGGCAGCGGGGGACCGGAAAATCCATGAGTGACTACGAGGGCACAGGATGGCTGCTGGGGGCTGGTAGATGCCCCAGGTAAGTGAAACTCTTTTTTTTTTTGGTTTAGGTTTCCTTTAATTGTGACCCAGAACAAGTTTATACAGTCAGTGTGCCGGCCTCTACATTTAGTCCAGGCTATTGATTTAAAAAGCAAATTATATTATTATTAATTATTGGGATTTAAAAATCACTTTCATCTTCTGTGGCACTGTACAAAGTAAAATAGTGTTTGAAGGGTACCTAAAGTGACACTGTGCTCCTCAGTTCAGCTTACCTGAGGCTTCTTCCAGTCTCCAGTTGTTGTCCTGGTCCCTTGCTGTCCTTCCAAGCTGCTCCATTCAGCCACTGTCCCCTCTCCAATATCGTAGGCGGCTGTGCATGCGTGATCCCAGGCCGTGTGCACCTCAATCCTATCCCATGGCTGGTAGCATTCTGTGCATGTGCGGTTGCAATTTTTTAAAATGCGCAAGCTCAGAATGTTCCTGGGCTACAAGAGCACATTAGAGGCACGCAGGGCCTGGGGCTGTGCCGGAAGATCTTGGACAGGCACAGAGGCTGGATAGAGAAGAGCAGAAAGACAAGGGACCAGGAAGACTACAGGGGGCTGGAAGAAGCCCCAGGTAAGTTGAACTGGGTACCTTACTGTTTTGTGCTCCCTTTAATGCTATGCACACATACCTCCTGTAGGGATTAGGCAGTTGCTCAGCTGAATTAGGCAATAGGAAAAGAAAAGTACAAAAAGTAAGACTCTAGATGCAGATGGTGATGCTGAAGTGTACATATAATTAAGCCGCCAGGAAATTTGGTTGCAGGGTGAAGCCGAAAAAGGTCTCACTCTGCTCTTGCAAAAGTCCCGGCGGTGTTATTTGCTATTCCCCCTCCAGGCTGCCATGGACTCGGGGTAAGATGTAATTCGGCTGCCACTATAGCCGTAATCTCCAGTGATGTTTTTCTTTGATTCGATCCTAAACACTGTTAGAACTAGCCAACATTTTGTGGCCACCATGACGCCATTAATCTCAGGACTTCCAACATATTGTTATTCCTATTACTGCCTTTATAAGGTGATCCAGTTGGCAGCAAAACATTGGCTTCCTACGTTGTTATTGATCCCCATCTGATCAAGCGTCCTGACTATTTTTGTACTTTTCCTATAAAAGGTAAGATACAAACATGACATGAGAGAGTACTATTTATTTATTTATTTATTGTATTTATAAAGCGCCAACATATTACGCAGCGCTGGACAATAAATAGGAATACTACAATAAATATAAATACTACAAAGGTTTTACATACAACATAAATACATCATTAACTAAAGGGAGACTGGGAGAAGCTCCTCTTATACACATACATATAAAGGCCTAGTGCACACCAGAGCGGTTCTGCTGCGGTTTGCGATCCGCTTGCGGGTGCGGATCCGCTTGGGTAATGTATTACAATGGGCTGGTGCACACCAGAGCGGGAGGCGTTTTGCAGAAACGCATACTCCCGGGCTGCTGCAGATTTTGTATTGCGGATGCGTTTCTGCCTCAATGTTAAGTATAGGAAAAACGCAAACCCGCTCTGTAAAATGGCACTTCAGAGCAGTTTTGCAGGCGTTTTTGTTACAGAAGCTGTTCAGTAACAGCTTTACTGTAACAATACATGAAATCTACTACACCAAAAACGCTTCACAAAACCGGAAAATGCTAGCTGAAACGCTACAGAAAAATAAGAAAAAGCGTTTCAAAATTTTCTAGCATTTTGCGGATCTGCTAGCGGTTTTTGGTGTGCACCAGGCCAAACAGATGATTCAGATGTATGTAACTCAGAATAGGTGTTGCATTAACACATTAAATCCACGGAGGCCTCATTCACACCTAAAATTGAAACGCAAAAGCAAGTGTTTTGCATTTCTGTGAGCTTTTTTTCCCCCTCCTAGCGCTCCACTGCGCGCTGCATTTCTGGTAAAGGCGCTTTTCTAGAGCGGTTTTGTAATTCACTCCCTGACACAAGTCAGGAAGTGAACTCTTTGACCCGGAAAATATTAAATACAATGTATTTATTCTAAAAAAACACAAACCCAATTGCCGCATAAAGCGGTTTTGTGAGTGTTTAGCGCTCTTTCTATACCTTCCATTATAACAAAAAAAAAAAAAAAATGGTACAGGCAAAAATGGCACAGTGTACAAACCGCGCTGATATGAACCTTCTCAAAGAGATTCATTGAACAAGTGTTTTGTGGGCGATTTTAAAAATCGCCTGTGCTTGAAAATCAGGCCGAAAACACCCCTAGTGTGAACCAGCCTGAACAGAAGAAGTGGATACTGCAGCCAAATAGACCAGCAGGGCTGCCAGGCAACTGGTATTGTTTAGAAGGAAATAAATATGGCAGCCTCCATATTTTTCTAACTTCAATTGTCCTTTAAAAATATTATACATCATCCATAGATAATGATCCACTGTCACTATTCATACATCATCTACATATACCCACTATACGTTGTACCCACCATACGTTGTGTTATTGTCCTTACATCATGCACCTATAGCCATAGATAGTAGTCCCACTGTCCATTGTCCCTATTTCAACCACAAATAATGATCCCACTGTTCGCTGTATCACTATCCCCTCTCCATCCATATATTGTATACACATATGTAGCGAATAGTTGTCACATGTCTGAGCATCAGGATGTGACTAGTCACCTCGGTGGCATTTGGAAGGTTAATTGAGCCTTCCCCATTTCTCTCTCAGGCGTGTTTTTGGCCGTGATGTACAGCGCTCCAGCCAGCTGCTGCGGCGGAATAAATGGCCAATTTTTGTCCCTGGTACACAAATTTGTAACAAATAACAAAGGCGGGAAGGCATTAGGCAGCACTCATAATATATAACCCACAGCTTTCTCCTTTATGATTTAATGATATTCCCGGATATTTGTAAATGTGAAGATTGTCCCTGCCATATGCAGCCACTTCATTTTCATTTGCCGGTGTCAGTAATTCAGGAGGATAAAGAAACATTCGGAATTGCAGGCAAACAGTTCCTCAGGTGCTCGCGATAAAACTTAATAGCCTCCATCTTTACTTGTAGTCATTTTAAGCTGTTTTATCAGAGCAGGCAATATTTTTTAATTTAAAAGAATTGAGCGGTAAAGGCGAGTTTCCATTTTGCCACATATATTTAGAGAGCTGATTTTTGTCATTTCTGAGCTGATAAATCTTCCTCGGCGGATGCGCAGTCATTTGACAAGACGGCGGAATAACATTTTGCCGTAAATTGGATGGGCATAGGCATATGTTGGGAGATTGGTATTAACAATGATTGCAGGGAGGATGAGGCTATTATCCTTTACATCTGATAAACCCACATAATGTCACATAGGCGCTCCTGAGATCTGCCATTGTACGCTCCGTTTGTCTTTGATTTGCTCACCGTATTCCTTGTAAACAAGGCATGTGTATATTAATCTGCCTGTGAATGGGTTTCTGGCGCTGCACAATTATTAGAGCTAAACGCACTGTCACATTGTTGGATTGGGCTGTGTGGAATAATTACTGGAGGCTGGGATTTGCCCACACAATACAGTGTTTATCAGGCAGGGATGAGCGAATAGGGACCAGGAGGGTGGGGGAGAAAGAATTCCCCAACAGAAGTATATATTACATAAAAGCATGAAAAAGGTACTTAAAGGATACCAAAGCTGAAAACGATAGTGAGAGACAGGGGAGCAGGAATGTACGGTGAGCTGTCCTGAAGCCCACCACTCCCCCGTTCTCCTCTGTTCCCCTCCTTTGCCTGCTAAATGCCCCCGGCAGCCTCTTCCGGGCCTCCGGAGTTGGGCATCAGTTCGCAGGCGCTGGCCCAGCTGCGAGTGCTACAGTGTGCGACCACAGCAGGGAGCACTCTGCACATTGCGCCTGCGCACTGATGCTCGACTCCGGCGACTTGGAAGAGGTTTCTGGGGAGCATTTAGCATACAAAGGAGGGAAATGGAGAAGAATGGGGGAGCAGTGGGCATAAGAACAGCTCACCGTACATGCCTGCTCTCCATTTCTCATCTTTTCGGCTCTGGTAGCCTTTAACCACTTGACGACCGCAGTGGTAACCCCCCTAAAGACCAGGCTCATTTTTGCATTGCTGGGCTGTGCAGGCTTTTCAGCCTTCTGCACAGCCCAGCTTAGGTGCCCAGCGATCAGATTCTCCTCCTTTTTTTGTCCCTAAGGGGACATGCCGCCGGAGGGGTCCGATCGCTGCAGGCTTTGTTTTTTTTTTTCCACATGCCTCAGCGAGGCTCTCTCTCTCCTCGTCCCCCTCCCTCCCCTTCCCTCCTCCCCTCCGTGAACTAGAATTGGAACAGGACGGCGATCTGTCCTGTTCCGCCTCTCATAGGCATCTGCCTATGAGAGGAGGGCGCTCCCCGGCCAATCAGAGGCCGGGGATCGCCGATCTGTACAGCGCTGCAGCCCCCGGCAGCGTTGTACACATGTAAACAAAGGGGATTTCTTTCCCCTTACATTTACAAGCAGCCTGCTAGCCGCGATCGGCGGCTAGCAGGCTATGCACGGAACTCTGTTCCGTGAAGCGGCAGGGAACGATCGCGCATGCGTGCGGCCGTTCCCTGGGAAACGGCAGCCCCATGACTTGACGCCAATTGGCGTTAGGCGGTCCTGGGGCTGCCGCCATTGGTGTGAGGCAGTCGTAAAGTAGTTAAAGTGAACCAGAGATCAAACAAACTAAAGATTTGTTACTTACCCAGGGCTTCCTCCAGCCCCATAAGCTCGTCTGAGTCCCACGCTGTCCTCCTGCATCCTGTCGTTCAGCCGTGATCAGCCCCAATAACAGCTCAGTCGTGTCCAGTTTGGGTCTTCTGCAAATGCGTGGACCTCCCACGCATGCGCAGAAGACCCAGACTGGACGCTGCTGAGCCAGATACCGGGGCTGATCACGGCTGAATGACAGGAGGCAGGAGGACAGCGTGGGACTCAGACGAGCTTATGGGGCTGGAGGAAGCCCTGGGTAAGTAACAAATCTTTAGTTTATTTGATCTATGGTTCACTTTAAAGCCCATACGCACTATGCAATTTTTCCAAGGATTTTTCCAATGACTGGCAATTTTTTGAGCTATGAGCAATCATTTCCACGAACTGGCGACTTGGGTACAGGCGAGCAATCATTCAAACAAAAGGATTTATACTTACCTAGGGCTTCCTCCAGGCCAATGTAGTAGTAAGAATGATAAAGAGTGCATAGAAAAAAAACAGAGAAGAGAGGTAACACTGCAGAAGCACTGGGGTAATTTTTCAAATAGTGCATCATTTGCTGTAGCCAGATTAAAGGGTACCTAACCTGAGAAGGACATGGATTTTTCCTTTTATAATAATACCAGTTGCCTGACTCTCCTGCTGATCCTGTGTTACCTTTGAGGGTTACCTGTAAGCAAAGTGTTTTTCTTGTAATGCGCATTGCGCTAATAGGGTAATTACTCTGCCCTCTTGCCCTTACTAACGGTAACATTGCTGTTCGCTGCCTGCACATGGCAGTTTTACTGCTACTTCCTGCATCAGGCCCCATGTGTCTTAACAAGTTATATTGTACATACAGGAAATAGCATGTCAGTGTTATCAAATAGGGCTACAATCTATCAATGAAAGTATTTTGTATATTGATCAGGGCCCCATTTAAAGACATTTTGAGCACAATATAAGGTGGTTATACACACGTAGATTGCCACCGGATGTGGCAGAATGATTGATTCCCCTCTGTTCAAAATCTGGCATATTCGATCAGAGAGATCAAATCTGCTGGGAATCGCATCGAAAATTGATGTGTGTAGGGCTTGCTTAAGTATAAGTAAAGGGAGCCTGAACTGAAAGGCATATGGAGGCTGCTTTATTTGATTTTTAAACAATACCAGTTGCATGGCTGTCCTGCGGATCCTCTGCCTCTAAAGCTACGTACAGACATAAGACAATGGTCGTTCGTTGTGAACGACGAACGAACTTTTAATTGACGAAAGAACGACCTAAGTAAAGTTCGCTTTTAAAGGTCTGTAACGATCTGATCGTTACATCACATAAAGCAACTATTGCGCTTGCGCATGAAAATGAAAAGTTCCATGGAGAAATAGAGAAATGCGCATGTCAAGCCTAGCACGAATGACCATTTCCAACGATGTACTACTTTTGCAAACGATCGTCGTTGGAAAAAATCCACCAAGCTAAATCGTTTGTTTTTAACGATCTAGCTCGTCCGTTGTTAGACTTAATGGTCGTTGGCTGCTTTTTTTTTTTAAACAATCGTCGTTTGAGATGATCGGGGAACGATCGTTTCAAACAACTACAGTGGCATGTGTGTACGCACCTTTATACATTGAGCCAAAGACCCTGAACAAGCAAGCAGATCAGACAGGCCTGGGTTTGCCTCACAGGAGCCTATAGGCACAGATGTCCTAGCACCTTAGACTTTGCCTTCCACAGCCCTACAAACCCCCCGCCCAACCACACTGCAAGTATGCTGGCTGGCCCAGGTGTCTCCCTTACTTCCCTTGCCCATCATAGGCAGCTACAGGTGCCCCTTTAGCATTAGGTATCCAGATATACCCTCAATATTAAGTAGCTAGAGGTGCCCCTGGCTGAAGGGAGATCTCATCAGTGGAATTCTGAGAGCTGGGTGAGTAACCTTTCATTTACACTCTCATCAGGACTCTGCATAGGTTAGGAGAGAGACGCTTGGAAAGGGAAGTGAGCTGCCTTTCCATCATCAGACGCCTGTAGGCATGTGCATACATTGCCTTATGGTAAATCCAGCCCTGAGATCAGATGTTTCTAACAAGATTAGCTGAACGCTTGTTTCAGGTGTGTAATGGAGACACTACTGCTGTCAAAGAGATTAACAGGACAGCCGGGCAACTAGTATTGTTTAAAAAGAAATAAATATGGCAGCCTCCATATCCTGCTCAGTTCAGGTGTGCTTTAAGTTTACAAATGGGATACTCTTGCACAGTGTAAGGCCTGGGGCACACTAGAAATCATTGCAGTGCTTTTAAATTGCGCAAGCAATGTGTGCAGCGATTCCTATCTGCTTTGCATTTCCAATTGGCAGCGGTTTGAAACGCTGTACAGTAAACAGTACAGCACTCAGAGATTTGTTCCTTTTTGTACCTGTCAATAAAGTTAGTTATACTCACCAAGTGTCCCGATGTGTGGCTTTCGTCCGTAGCCCCTCCCTCTAGCAGAAGAGGTCATAGTTCCACAGTCCAATGCAAGCAAACGGGGTTTTTATTGAACCAAAGTTCTCTTTATTTCTTCAGTATTATCCTTCAGAAAGCAGGTGATAAGCGTAGACATAACATCAGACCTTCACTTCACAAAACAATGCCTGACACGTGTTTCACGGCATAAGCCGCTTCCTCAGAGGCACATCAAACAAACATCTGTCAGAACACATGAATAAACATATACATACCATTAGAGACCCATGCGTAGATCAGGAAAAATAGCCAAAATCCTATGTAGACATATATTCATCTTACCCAAGTCTAGGACGTAAAAACACCAGCGCAATCTACAACCACAAAAAAGTAGGCACTGATAAGGGTATGACCACATAAAAATAAGGAGCAGATAAAATCACATAGCTCCATAAAGTGACTCCCCTACCTCCAAATACAGCCATATAATAACATAACTAAAGAAAAGTGCCCAAAGGGTGCCATGCCCAGGTACCCACAGTACACCACATCTCTAAATGTACATACATACATACCTTAAGGGTAGTGTAGTATAAAGATTCACATATAATATAAAAATGTGTCATATACACCAATGATAGAAAGGAGGTGCATCAGTACTTCTATCATTGGTGTATATGACACATTTTTATATTATATGTGAATCTTTATACTACACTACCCTTAAGGTATGTATGTATGTACATTTAGAGATGTGGTGTACTGTGGGTACCTGGGCATGGCACCCTTTGGGCACTTTTCTTTAGCTATGTTATTATATGGCTGTATTTGGAGGTAGGGGAGTCACTTTATGGAGCTATGTGATTTTATCTGCTCCTTATTTTTATGTGGTCATACCCTTATCAGTGCCTACTTTTTTGTGGTTGTAGATTGCGCTGGTGTTTTTACGTCCTAGACTTGGGTAAGATGAATATATGTCTACATAGGATTTTGGCTATTTTTCCTGATCTACGCATGGGTCTCTAATGGTATGTATATGTTTATTCATGTGTTCTGACAGATGTTTGTTTGATGTGCCTCTGAGGAAGCGGCTTATGCCGTGAAACACGTGTCAGGCATTGTTTTGTGAAGTGAAGGTCTGATGTTATGTCTACGCTTATCACCTGCTTTCTGAAGGATAATACTGAAGAAATAAAGAGAACTTTGGTTCAATAAAAACCCTGTTTGCTTGCATTGGACTGTGGAATTATATATATAGGGGTGGAACCACACTACTATATTTTTTTTTTATCTCGACAGTGAGAAGAGGTCATAGGTTTTTCCCTAGGACCAATCAGAAAACGACCTGTGACTTCTTCTGCTAGGGGCAGGGCTACAGACGGAAGCCAAACATTGAAACATTCGGAAAGTATAACTAACTTTATTTAAAAAACAAACATTGATTCCTCCCCAAATCACTGCCAAATCACTTTAAAAAGCGATTTTGCAGCACTTAAATACTGCATTGAGAGCAAAGGCGCCCAAAATACAGCATGTCCTGCGATTGCAATCTTCCTAATCGAAATCACACTAGTGGGAACACACACACACGCACGCACGCACGCACACACACACACACACACCTCTCTCTCTTAATCTCTATCTGGCTTGCACGCACGCACGCACGCACGCACGCACGCACGCACACACACACACACACACACACACACACACACACACACACCTCTCTCTCTTAATCTCTATCTGGCTTGCAGTCACTGCCATGTATCCCCTTTTCTTATGGGCCCGTTTCCACTTGTCCGGTGCGAAATTCGCCGCGGTAACAATTCGCATGCGGATGCGAATTTCGCATGCGGGTGGATGCGAATTTTCATGCGCATTCGCATGAAAATTCGCATGAATGACGCTGTATGCGAATTTAACCATGGCAGAGCCGCTGTGCATTTCCATTGATTTCCATGCGAATTCGCATGAAAATTCGCATACCAAAGCCGCAGGCGATTTCCCTATTAAATACATTAGCGACGATTTGCATGCATTCCACACGCAGGCGAATTCTGAGGGCTCTGCCGTGCAGAAAAATTCTGCACAGAAAAACGCTCAGGAAAACTGACAAGTGGAAACAGGCCCATCCACTTGTATTGGCTGTGCGAATCTGCATGCAGGAAACGCATGCAGATTCGCGATAGTGGAAACGGGCCCTATTTCTCTCTGCTTCAAACACAATAGGGGAATGATAGCTGAGAGAGTTGTGCGCCCCTCCTACACTGCCCACTGAGACTAGAGCCTCTCTGCCTTGGCCCGCCTCTGCATTTGCAAAGCATTTTTTTTTGCAATCGCCGGCGATTCTCAGCCATCCATATATACATTTTTTGAACAAAATGGGCAGCCTATATATGTGGCATAATAACACTTGACTGGTGGTAATATCCACCAAAGCAGGCATTGTATCTTCCTTTCCTTCTCTAAATAAACCTTCCCTGTATCATTATTTGACATTTATTCCGTCTCTCTCCCCTGTGGTGATTGTCAGATCAAAACATCTGCTGTAAAAGTTGGGGCGTCCTTGTAGCCGCCTTTAAACAGAACATTAGTAGAAAACCTGCTCTGGCGTAACATCTCCGTTTGCAATTGCCAGTCTCTTCAGAACACAGCAGCGATCGCCCTAACTCTTTTATACGTTCGAACATCATCATCATTACCTTACAATTCCAAAATGTTTGTTGGTTGGCGAAGCAATTTGCACGTTTGCCATCTACAATTTACAGTGATGTATATTCATCGGCATCTTAATTATCTTTTTAGGATCCGTTCAGAATTGCTAAATTATTAGATTCCGCTCGCGCAATAGCGGATGTTTTTTCGTGTCCTGAGCCCAATTAATTTGTGCATCTATGGAACAGCTGGTGGCATTTAGACTCTAAATAGTGGTTATTCTCCTGAGTGCACACCATTACAGTCAGATGCTGGTAACAGCGCATGAGGTATTTAATGCAAAGGCAGCCCCATAAATGTGAAAAATCATCTTTATTTGCCACAGAATCATTGCAAGGTGTGTTTACATCACATCTATAATTATACGGCATTAGCCGCATTAAAAACTGTTTACACTAGAAAATGTTCAAGAACAATAACGTGCCTGTTAATACGTTGCAATCGGAAGGAGCAAGATTGTTCATTAAAGGTGTTACTTTTTTTTTAACTGCGAAGGCCAACTAAATCTGAAATTGAACAAGGCAAATGGTGAAAGCAATGGTGATTAGTATAAATTAAAGTGTAGCCTTTGGAAATGGACTTTTAAGATGGAAAAATGCTTTGTGTAGCTGTGCCTGCTGAAGCTAAGCACATAGCCACCCAAGCTGGAGACCTCCAGAGCATGGTACTTCCTGCTGAAAAAGATGAGGCGTTAAAGGACAACTCTAACGAGAGGTATATGGAGGCTGCGTTATGTATTCCCTTTTAAAGGAGTGATCCAAGGAGAGAAAAAAAATCCTCTTACCTCGGGCTTCCTCCATCCCTGGCAACCGACCTGTGCCCTTGCCGCAGCTCCGTTGGCTCCCGGTCCTCTCCGGTGCAGAGGCCGACCTAGCCAGGTCAGCATCTTCCTCCTTCTTACTGCATTCCACTGTGCGGCTCACTGAGTCGCAGGGACATCACCCGGGCTATTTTGCGCAGGGGCAGAACTACTGTGCCTGCGCAGTACAGTCCAGATGACATCAGCGTGACTCTGAGAGCTGCTCGCGCAGGCACAGTAGGAATCCTGCGCTGGAGGGGACCTAGGACTATCAGCGGTGTGCGGGGCTGCAACAAGGGCACAGAACGGCTGGCAGGGGCTGGAGAAAGCCCCAGGTAGGTGGATTTTTTTTATTTTTAAACAGCTCGGATGTGTCCTTTAAACAATACTTGTTGCCTGGCTATCCTGCTGGTCCCCTGCCTCCCACACTTTTAGCCATAGACCCTGAACAAGCCTATGCAGATCAGGACAAGATTAGCTGCATGCTTGTTTCTAGTGTTATTCAGATACTACTACAGCCAAATAGATCAGCAGGGCTACCAGACAACCGGTATTGTTTAAAAGGAAATAAATATGGCATCTTCCAAATACCTCTCACTTCAGGTGTCCTTTAAAATGCATTTTATTGACAAGGGGCTTAATTCACTAAACACTCGTATCACAGCCGCGCAAAATTTTTATTTGCGCGCAATCGTGAATTTTCGCGTGCAAGTCTGCAACTGCTGCGCTTACATGTAACTTCATTGGGGGACTGCTTGTCCACCACCCGTGCCGAGCACTAGCAAATGGCTGAGGAGCAGCTGACAGGTGGTGAATTCATCGCCTTCAGCCTCCTGTGGAAAAGAGCTCTCAAGCTAAATACTCACCACCCAACGGAGGAAGATGGATCCAGCAACGTCCCCCTAAATACAAGCATTCCACCATGCGGGTAGAAGCGACTGCACGCGATGGGCGCAAACAGGAAGTCAAGTGATCACGGTACTTTGTGTGGAGACATCGGGGATCTTAAAGATCCAATTCTCCGTGACGGTCGTTGTTGCTGCGCCTTGTTAAACGTCATTAGCGAGATCACAGAAACGATCGCTGGTTGCTCAAAAAAATCGCCAGTCGCAGAAAAATCACATAGTGAGTATGGGTCTTTAGGTTTTTATAAGGAGGGGATAAGTAGAAAGCGTTTACAAACCGGTATACAAAGTTTAGGGTTCAACACCTATAATGGAGAATAAATATCGTCAACGAGATACAAGTAATTCCAACTTGCATACAAATTCCATGCAAACTGTATGCGGCTTTGAATTGGACCAGACCAATTCAGCTGAAAATAAATTAGATTAGCTGAATTCCAAGCTGCTAAGTCTGCATGCAAGTCAGAATTGTTTGCATCGTGGACCATCTCTAGAGAAGGAAAGGGGAAGCACTGAAAACCAACTCAAAGCCTGCACCAACAATGTGTGTACACCAGCATACAAATACAGTGACAATTACAGTTGTGAAACTATGAAGGTGCCTTTAAGAGGAACTCCAGTAAAAATAATGTAATAAAAAAGTGCTAATTTTTGCAATATTATGTATAAATTATTTAGTCAGTGTTTGCCCATAAAATCTTTCCTCTCCCTGATTTACATTCAGACATTTATCACATGGTGACATTTTTACTGCTGGCAGGTGATGTCACTGGAAGGAGATGCTGCTTGCTTTTTCGGCAGTTGGAAACAGCTGTAAACTGCTATTTCCCACAATGCAATGAGGTTCACAGACAGGAAACTGTCAGGACCATGGTCCTGACATCACACTGTGGGAAGGGTTTCACCACAATATTAGCCATACAGACCCCCCTGATGATCCATCTGAGAAAAGGAAAAGATTTCTCATGAGAAAGGAGGTATCAGCTACTGATTGGGATGAAGTTCAATTCTTGGTTACGGTTTCTCTTTAAGATACGAGTCGACCTTCACCTGGACTGAGTGTTTATTCTTTTGCAGATTTGTGGGTACCCTGTGTACAGTCTGGAGACGCCTTACGCAGTTGCTGATCTTTCCCCCTGATAAGCAGGAGTTAGTGGTGTATGTCTGTAGTTCTTTGCTCTTGCTATAGTAACAGCAATGTTTGGCATAAATGAATACTCCCGGCTGTAGCAGGCTTTCTGAGAGAGGCTAGACCATTACAGGCGGTCCTTGGTTTACAAACGTTTGACTTATGAACAACCCGCCGTTACAAACGCTGCAACCCGTTGCAATAATATCACTTCTGTGACAAAAGCAATGGCACTGAAACCTTGGAGAGCCTTCTGGTGCGGCTTTGGACATTGTCAGGGTGCGAACAGGGCACAGAAGGGGACTGAGGGAGGCACAGGGGGGAAGGAGGAGACACAGAGGGTGCACAGGAGGATAAAAAGAGGCACCAGAGTATGGAAGGCGACACATAGGGGGCGCAGAAGGACAGGAGGAGGCACGGAAGGGAAAATGGGTCAGGAGTAGGGACAGTAGGGGCACTTGGAGGCAAAGGGGGACGAGGCAGGTCGTTTCGGTGCTTTTCCCTTGCGCTGCGTCTGATCTGAGTGCAGCCACAGACATAACGTTCTTATTACGCAGCAGTGTAATTTGGGTGCCGGCGAATTACTTCTACCTCTGAGTTGCTACAATTGGGAGGGGGAATAGTGATTAAGGCCCAGTGCACACCGAGCGGTTTTTGGAGCGATCCGCCGGCCGCATCCGCCTGGAAAAATGCTTGGCTAATGTATTGCAATGGGATGGTGAACACCGGCGGTTTGAGGTTTTTGCCAAGCCGCAAACGCGCCTCCTGCTGCGCGTTTGTGGTTTGCTAAAAAACCTCAAACCGCCGGTGTGCACCACACATTGAAATACAATAGCCAAGCGTTTTCACTGGCTGATGCGGCTGGTGGATCGCATACAAAATCCGCTTGGTGTGCACCCGGCCAAATATCTGCTCTCTGCTCCCAAAACCGCTAGCGTTTTGACGATCTGCTAGCGGTTTTGGTGTGCACTGGGCCTAACACCTCCTGGTATATCAGCGGCAGCAGGTTTAGCAGTGATTCGGCTCAACCTGCGCCAAAGTGGCTGGGCGGCAAAATGCTATATACGCAAGGGGGAAGAGGTGGCACAGAGAAGTAACAGATGGACAAAGGTAACCTAATGGTGGATACTGGGGGAACAGGGGGAAAGAGGTATCACGGTGGTTTGACTTACAGATACATTCAGGTTAAGCACAAACCAATAGTCCCTATCTCGCTTGTTAACTGGGGGCTGCCTGTCAGGGCCGAGGCAGAGGCGAGAGAGGTCCAGCCTTAGGGCGCAGTGTAGGAGGCGGCGCACAACTCACTCAGCTATCATTCCGCTATTGTGTTTGAAGCAGAGAGAAATAAGAAAAGGGGATACATGTCAGTGACTGCAAGCCAGATAACTAAAGATTGAGGTGTTGGGGGGTGGAGGGGGACATTGGGGCACCTCTTAGACTAATAGCAATCAGTGTGTGACTGCTGGGGTGGGAGGGTTGGAGGGGTGCATTTCGGTGTCTCTGCCTTGGGTGCTGGAGGACATTGTCCCGGCTCTGCTACCTGTACGCTGTCAGATTTCACTTGCTTTTGAAATTAGTGTATCACTTTGTTAATATTTGGCCAGTGAGAGAGACTGGGGCCCCTGGCTGTCGTGCGAACCAGTGTTTGTCACTTTATTATTGCTCAGATTTGAATTAAGTTTTGTAGATGCAGAAGCTGACTGACTGGTCTGTGGTTACACAATGCAGAAACCTTATTTTTTATTGTAATGTGTTATTCCTGCGGTTCTCTGCAGTTGCATCGTCAGGAATCTGAGGCCTTCATGAGAAAAGTCTGTGATATATATGTGGATACTGCCAGCCATTTACAATGGAAGAAAAAACACTAACCGTTATTTCACATACTGCATGTTGATAAATGAAGCCCACTGTTCAAAATAGGTTGACTACTTCTATCACAGTCAGCAGTATGTGGCTAGCAATATTCATTTGTTAAGAGTCAGGGGGCCATCTAGTGGTGTATATACACATAACACTTCAAACACCTAACTGTATAGTGATAATAAAAAAGTGGTGCGAAATGTAGCAGAAATTGTATTCTTCTGTATAGCTTATACAAGCAATACTGATTTCTGATTCACAATGTGCAACTGTCATTTTGCAACAAAACCATGTGCAAATGTATATTTTGACCACCTTGTTTTAAACCAAATCTGAAACAAAAATAAACTTACGAGATAATGAAATCTGTGTGTAGTATAGATAACAAATAGTATATTAGTAGCAAAGAAAAAAGTCTCAAGTTGTTTTTCAGTACAGGAAGAGTTAAAACATTTGAGTTGTTATCTATGCAAAAGAGCTTGTCTGAGATGAGGTATCCTTTAAGTATCAAGTCAGGTTTGCCTTTAAACTGCACCGAGGCCCGCCTGATCAAGAGCAGGAGGGGCTACCTACATTCTGTGGTTCACCAAGCCCTGTAGGTCAGCACTCTTGCATGGTAGATTGCCTTTAGGTATTTTTCCTCTGCAAATGTTGCTATGTAGCTTCATTCCTCTGTGCTTGGAGCAGCTTCCCAACGGCAGTCTGTCTTACAGTGGCTCACCCCATGGACCCCAATAGTAGTACATGGCTGGTCCTCATTCCTTGTGTTTGGGCTCTGCTTTATCCAGTTACAGGCGCACAGGGTACTGATAAAGAATCTCTAGATACGTTTGTACAGTCTGCCCTTACAAATTTGCTTAAAGGGAATCTGAAGTGAAAATAAACTTCTGATATAATGAATTGCATACCTCCCATCATTTGAATGCTAGAAAGCGGGACACTTAGGCCACAACTCCAACCCCCCAGTCACGCCCACCAAAAAGTTTTTTTAAAATAAATATTTTTAATAATGTTAATTACGGTACTCCCGAAAGGGGAGGCGAGTCAGGGTGCCAGTGGGTGGGGAGGAGGGTGAGGGTGGCCGTGGGTGGGCAGAGAGGGGGGAAAAAAATGATCGACGCACCAGCCCGGGGATGCGGTATGCGTCATGGATGGCCGCCGCCATTAAACTTCTCCCTCCTAATATGCCCCCCAGTGTCCCCTTCCCCCCCGCAGAGTAAAATGCGCAGCGGAGCGGGCTGTAAATCTTACCACTGCCTCTCCGCACCGGGATCTCCTCTGGCTCTTATAGGCTTCCTGTGACGTCACAGGAAGCGAGAAGACCAGATGAGATCCCGGTACGCACAGAGAGGCAGTGTTAAGATTTACAGCCCGCTCCGCTGCGCATTTTACTCTGCAGGGGGTAGGGGACACTGGTTAAGAAATACAACATTATCAGCATGGATATGAGTCTCATATTGTTTTCCAGTACAGGAAGAGTTAAGAAACTTCAGTTGTTATCTATGCAGAAAAGTTTCTCTGAGCTCTCCGACCCAGCTTGACTCAAAGACAGTCCTGTTTCCTGAAGCACTTATACTGTACACAAAAAAACAGTGAAAGACAAATTCAAATAAAGTTTTACTGCAGGGAAGTTCAAAGGTTCATTAGCTCTGCTCTGTTTCATAGTTTAAAATACAGAGTGTACGGTAGTTTGTAAACTGCAAATATTAGAGAATGATGCAGTTATTAAAATATATATATATATATATATATATATATATATATATATATATATATATATATATATATATATATATATAAAAATAAAAATTAGACTCTTTCTTTGCTACTAATGTTCTAGGAATTATTCGTACTACACATACAATTCATTATATCATAAGTTTCTTTTTGCTTCAGTGTCACTTTAATTGTGTCATTTGTCTGCACTGTTCATCATCCCTGTGCAGATCTTATCGGCTCTCCAGCACATGTGGTATAAGAGATACAGTTGCTGGTTAAATGTCTCAACTGTTTGCAACTTTGACTTGCTAATTCCTTCTTCTGCCTCTTCAGGTGAGGCCTATTAGATCAAATTTTGCCCATTGCTACTATTTGTAAACCATTTCTTGTATAAATAATGTGAGTCGCATGCCAATAATTTAATTCTGTGGGAGCAGCCATTGCTAAGTTCTGCTCCTTCTCATAATGCTAATTGCATATAATATGGTCTTCTGGCATTACTGTATATACTCACCAGTAAGCTGACCGCCCCCCCTCCCCCCACAGATAAGCTAACCACCGCCACCCACGACACTCACACTTACACTCACTTCCCTAAAAGAAAAAAACAATAAATAGCATGACTCTTGGGTTAGCTCACCCCCAGTTTGACTGGCCAGCAGAAAAGCAAATTTACTCTAAAGAACCGATACTGATAACAGCAAGGTACCTTAAGGCGTACATATGAATTCGCCGCTGGGAGTCTTGGGCACAGGATACAGCCGATACATGGCTTATCCTGCTGCTGCACAAGTCCTGGCGACGTTAATAACTATTCCCCTTCTAGGTCCACTTGGATGGTGGGGAATTATATAATTCGTCTTCCAGCTATTGCTGGCGGCCGAATTATAGTGTTTTAAAATGTAACTTCTGATCCGTCTTCTGATGGCGCCGAGGTTACTCAGTGTGCGCCAAAATCTCCTGCGCTGTGATTACAGCACTCGACCTTATGTTAAAAGTTAAGCATGCCTGGAGCTTCTTTGGTTTCCACAGTGTGGCCCTTAATTTTCAACGGACTCCTTTCCATCGTCCTGATGTAGCCCCTATTCACAGCTCTGACTGGATCCAGTTGAAGTGGACCACATACTCTGTTCACTTTGCACACCCTCTTTGACCGCACTCCCACACAGCTGTGTGTAGCAGCTGCACCTGGGAGCATCCTGAGCATGTGCAGTTTGGAAACATTGCATGACTGCCCAGGACAGTCCTGTTGGCTGCTTAATATAGCCCTGCAAGAGTGCAATCAAAGATGGTGCACACAGTGGACAAAACATGTGCCCCACTCTGACTGGATCCGGCTTGGAGTGTTGAGTGGGGGCAACAGCAGGACCATGGAGGGAAGGTCCATGAGAATAGGAAAATGATATCTGGACTATACAGAGGCTTTCTACTACTGAGGTAAGTATGACATCTTATCCTTGCTTCCAGTATGCTTTATTTAATATCTGTAACCTTCAATAAATAAATCAAAAAAGCTACAGTGACTTAGGATAAGCTATAGGTTTTAGACCCAAACATTAACAGTATCCTCATTAATGTTGGCAATGATAGGCTTAGATGGCCAATAGGGTAATACGTCGGCTTTGAAGCTCATAGTTCTTTGCTTTGCTCCCAAAAACAGATACCATTTTCATATAGCTGTAAAATTGCTGAGCTCTGGCGGTGATGAAATGCCTAGCATGGTGTGTTCTTTCAGCCAACATAAAAAATGAGCATGTTAAAAAGTAGAGAGGCAAGAGTTGATGGTACCGTAGACTGAGGAATCCAAGTCAAAGGATTTCTATATTGGCTCTGTTACCCTGTGGGTGGTGGAGGGGCTTTGTGAGATGTTGTCCCTGCCCTTTTCCCCCTCATGGCTATAAGCTAGCCTTTGCTCCAATGTAGACTTGTATGATTTAATGGGGGCATGACTACACTCCTATGACAGGGAGTACAGTATGAGAATGCAAAGTGCCAAAACAGATCCTTGCAGACTTTTCTCTCAAATCAGTACTACAGAGAGGCAAGTAAACACAATGCAGTCTTAAAACGGACCCAAACCAAACATTTTTTTGATTCAAAATATTTAGTTGCATCACTCTGACACATACAAAGATAAATACCGGTAAACACTCCTTCAAGCCTATGAGCATTTCAGTGCATGCTTTTCACCCTTCTCTTTGCATAACTAGGGTTATACAGGTGGCAGCCATTAGCAATTCCTCCTTTGCTGGACACCACCTACTCCACCAGTTTGCCGGATTCTGTCCCGGCAGTATGAAAGGAAGGGAGGGGTTCCTCCAATAAATGTAACATATTTTATATTTGTCATGCAGCTGAAAAAGGCTGCTATTTATTATTATAATTTAGAAAATAGATTTTATTTCTGAAATGTATTTTTAATTTGGGTCCATGTTTTAACCTTGCCAGATACTGTCAAATATGACACCGGTTTACTTTAATACATTGTAGGTTTCTTCTTTAAAGGAATACTATGGAATAAAACAACTTTTAATGCTGTATGTTAGGGCACACATTACCACAAGTACTAGGAACTATTTCTTTCCTCACACAGCTCTGCCAGTTTTAGATACAAAAGTGTTGGGCTCTGCAGGGCTAGACCATGTTCCTGCACAGGGGGTCGCTATCAACTCCTCAGTGTATAGTGTATTAATCACCTTGCTGAAAGAATATTATTCAGATGGTGGTAAGGGCCAGTTCTCACTTAGGCGATTAGCAGGTAATTCCCGCTAATCGCTGAAGCACTAGTGCTTTTAAAAGCACTACAATTGCGGAGGATTCGCGATTAGTGACAATTGCAAATGCGTTGCATGCAGCATTTTACCGCAGTTCAAGAGTAATCGCGATTAGCATGCTGTTAGAGTGCTAATCGCGATTGCAAAAAAAGTGAATTAGTACACGGATCACCCGCACAAAACTCTAGCGCTTTGCGTTTACAAGTGTGAATGGGCTCTTAGGGGTTAAAGATTTCAGCAATGTGTGTTTTTATAGTTTTCTGTTCTCTGGCTGATAAAGATCCTGATAATGCCTTTGTAAACCGTGTGGGCTAGTTCACACTGGGTGATTTTTCAGCGATTTGCTGATCACTAGTGATCAGCAAAATGCTGCTGCTAAAGCAAGTCGATGGCAGCGTTCACACTGTAGCGATCGTCAATGATTATCAATTTGCTGATGGTGCATGCAGCATTTTTGGAGCGATTGCATTTCAATGTTATAGAATTACAAAACGCAATCACTCCTAAATCGCTTTCATGTACAGTGAAAAAACAGCTTTTTGCTAGCAAAGCGCCCAGTGTGAACTAGCCCTGTCTCTCTCTCTCTTTCTCAGCAGGGACACCACACTGCAGCCTAGGAAGTAGATGCAGCTTGGAATGTAACATCACGAGCAGCCAGTTAGTCAGGAGTGGTGTATACACATCTCCTTGTCCCCGACTGCTAGTTATATTACAGCAATATTACAGTACATCTAGCTACCTGTTAACTCTTCAGATCAGCCTCCTCAGCCTCTCTTGTATGCTGTGACACAGTGAAGTATATTTGTGAGCTGTGTGAGGCATGAAGGATGATTTTTAAGCAGGGAAAGAGGGCGAGAACTAGGTGAATAAATAAAGTGCCCCTAGCACTAGTGGTAATGTGTACCCTAATATAGAGTATTAAAAACGTCTTTTAATTGATAGTGTTCCTTTAAGAAATGGTTTAACCACTTAAGGACCAGCCTATGCTGGTCCGATCTGTGCTGCGTGGGCTCTCCAGCCCACCGCACAGATCGCTTTGAAGCCAGGGCGACCAGACTTCCCCCCCCCCCTTTTTTCCCCACTAGGGGGATGTCCTGCTGGGGGGGGGTCTGATCGCTGCCGGCCATCTGCGTTTTGCGGGGGGGGGGGGCTCCTCAAAGCCCCCCTCCGCAGCCAATTTCCGCCCTCTGCCTCCTTACCTCCCTCCCTCCCTCTCTCCGTAATGCGCAGGACAGAGTTCCGTCCTGCGCATTGAAGGATAGGCTTACGCCTATCAGATGCCGGCGATCGCCGATCTGCCTTACGGCGCTGCTGCGCAGAAGCGCCGTATGATGTAAACAGCGGGGATTCCTTCCCCGTGATTGGCGGCTCTCCGGCTGTTCACGGAGACACCCTCCGTGAACTGACATGGAAAGGCCACTCGATCGAGCGGCCGTTTCCATGGTAACCCACTTAAGACCTGCTGACGCCTATGGGCGTTAGCTGGTCGTTAAGTGGTTAATGACAACTGGACGTTTATAAACGTCCAGTGTATTTGTGGAGAGTGCACCACCAGTTTGTTACTAAATGAGGCACATGTGTAGTTGTAGAATACATTCTGGTGGGTCTTAAAGCTTGGACACACATCACATAAAAAATAGGTACAGACAAACTCAATCCAACATAAAAAAAAGTCATTTTCTCAATTATGAATACATTTGGGAAAGTTTTAGCAAAACTACAAGTGACATGTGGTAACATTCTAACCATGATAAGTAGTTGAATGGAGTTTAGATAGTTTGAGTGTTGAGGTCCATGTCTTGTGTATTCTTTTTAGTCACAAACTAAATCAAAGGCAATTCATTTTTTGCATATTTTGTACCAAAATAAAAGACTTGTAATATGAAGAATATGAAAGAAGCAACATATATTGTTACCTTAGGAACTTGGATTTTTAAATATGTATGCCATGAGGGTATATTACTATTATTTTTGCAAATAAGGTCTTAGAATCATCAATGGTGTACAATGAGAAAGCAAAAAACGAAAAACAGAAAAAAAAAGACACCTTTATTTCTAAATACAATATTGTCACCATACATTGTGCTAGGAACATAATCTAAACATTTTTATGACCAGGAGGAATAAGCCAATACAATTTGTGGGTTTAACTTATAGTTAGCACTGTTTATTGTAAAGTTATAATGGATGTAAATGGAAAAATAGTGTGTTTTAAAAAAAAATTCCCCTTTAAAATGCATTGAAAATAAGGCAATTACTAAACAAAATTATCACACACTAAAAGCCTAATTTGTCCTGAAAAAAACAGTATATAGATCATTTAGGTGTGATTAGTAGTAATAAAGTTATTTGCGAATGAATGGGAGCAGTGCTGATATGTGAAAATTTGTTTGGTCTTGAAGTGGTTAATAAAAAATGATGAAGCGGCAACAGAGAGCGTTTGCACTACAGCAGCAAGGGGGTTAAATTAAAGATAGGCTGTGGTTCGTCTGCACCTCAGTTGCAGGTCAAATGGTGCATCACATTGCAGGTTGTCATTTAATACATTGTCAAATTACACGTACTGGTGCAAGTTCTCACAAAACAAACCTGGGTTGATGGGTGCTGGGCACAGATAGCCTGACAGCGGTTTTGTGCCTCTGGGCTTCTTTAAAGGCTGTGCTTCTATAGAAGCGCAAAACAGCTGTCAGGCTATCTGTGCCTGCCACCCACCAATCTAGATTTGTTTTGTGAACACCTGCATCGGTATGTGTAATTTGACAATGTATTAGATGACAACCTGCAATGTGATGCACTGAGTAAATGTGAGTGCTATCCGTCATGGCCTTTCCTCCTCTATTTTTCCACAATGAAAGTGTACGTGTGCTGAAGCTCGGTACAAAATCACATACTTACCCAAGAGGAGGAAAGCCTCTGGACCTGAATGAGGCTTCCCTCACTGCCCTCTGGTCCCCGTCGATGAGCGCAGTTGCAGACCCTCCAAAATTTACAGACAAAGACTTGTTGGCAATCTGATTGGGGGTCTCGCTCCTCTTCAGGCACAAGTGCAGCAAACCAGAGCCGGTCGTACACAAGTGGCTCCGTGCTACTGTGCAGATGCAACTGTGCTCCTGCTAAAGGAGGAATGAGGCCCGATCAGTTGGAGGGTCCGGGTCCGTGAGCAGCAGTGGGGGGCAAGCGGACAGTGAGAAAAGCCTTATAAATATCCAATGGCTTCCCTCTTCCTAAATAAGAATGTGTTTCTGAACCCAATCAAAATTATTTCAATAATACATCTGGTTTTAATTTTGCATATTTGTTGTTCCAGATACTGAGAAAGATGAGAGTTCTGAAGACATTTCAGTGCCCAGCAGCCCACAGACTGAAGCTATTCAACACAGTTCAATCAGCACTTCCAATGGCGTGAGTTCCACCTCAGTGGCAGAAGCAATAGCAACATCTGTTCTCACCCAAATGGCAGACCAGAGCACCGAACCAGCCGCCTCACATGCTGCTGCGGCCCCGCCTCCTGCTCAGCCTTCAGGAAGTTGATCGCTAACCTAATTATTGCGCCAGATCTTGGCAACATTGGTGACTTTAGATGGAAAAAATCATGGAAGGCCAGTCCTTATTCCAGGATTTAAAAAAAAAAACCTAAAATTGTATCGTTTTGACATGGTCGCCACAATAGAACAAGCGTCTCTTCTGAATTTTTTTTCTTTTTAAATAAGATTTACCCATACAATTTACCTTGCTCTTTTCGCTAAAATGTTTTTAAAATGGGGCTAAATTGAGCGCCTGATATTCTTTGAGTGATATCAGGTTCGTCTCTTGAGATCCAGTGCAAGAGATATGGTAATTATAATTGCTATGTGACCTTTATACCAAAGTTCTGCATTGGTCCTTTTAATCTTTTAACTATCTTTTGGTGCACTAGGCATGACAAAACTGGTTACTTTTATGTTATTTAAACTTTTATTTGCACAAATTTAAAAGAAGAAATAATGGCAAAATGTATGTTTTTACAAGTCATTTTATTTTTTCTTTTGTTTTAATTGCACATGATCTGTGACTTAACAACATTTACAAGTTTCTAAGTGTTTGCGACGGTCACGTCACTTTATATTTCTCTTGTATTCCAAGGAAACTTTTGGTTCTTTAATTGCAGAAGCTGTAGTCTAAGTGCAATTCTTTAGTTCCATTGCCTTTCTTTCTTTTTTTTTTTTCTTTTTGGCGAGCCTACTGAAAATTGTGAAAATAATTCATACCGTGAAGTGCTAGTTTATTAGTAACAAGTAGAATAGTTTATGGAAGTTCACACCGTTACGTGCTGCACTGGGTTTCCCCCACGTCTGTTTACTATAAGTGTGACTGCCAGAAAAAGAACCTGAAAATCGTAAAAGTACATGAGACAACTTGGAACGTATTTACGTTATTGTATTTGCAAACTGACTTGTACTTAATTCTTGTGTAAGCACTATCATCTCTCTGTAGCAAACTTTTGATACATTTTCTTGTGGAGAAATAAATCGGTAGGTGGGATGTGTTCATATTCTGTTGTGAGTGTGTGAGTCGGTAGTGCAAGGTCATGGGGGGGGGGTAAAGTGGGGGGTTATTAAGGAGAGAATGAAGCCCTTGGATTAAGCCAGCAAACTGTGCTTGAATGTTTTGAGATGCCTTCAAAGTGATGCTGGCTTATAGAAGACTGCAGGTTTAAAATAATTGCACGCTTGATGACTAACATTCCATTATGTAGTTTCTTTTTTGGGGAAATGATGACTGTAAGTTCCACATTCTCATTATCAAAGTTGCCTGCAGGATATCAGGATATTGAGTCCTCTCAGAAGGGTTGCCAACTGTCCTTTGTTAGCAGGGACACTTTTTTCTTTTCTTTTTTTCTTTTTTGTAAACCTATGTTGTCTCATTACCATACTTTGCTGCAAATTGCATTCCCCAAAAGCAAACACTTTGTAGCCTGTGAAGGAACGCTGTACAGAATTACGGATGTTAATATTGATCGGGGTTATTGAAGAATTTGAATATCCATTATTAAATGATTTTAATCATAAAGGCTTAGTCCTGAAAGGTTTATATATGCTCCTGTATTTAGCTCTGTCTGTTTTGTTTGAGGCTGACTTGCATGTCCAGTTTACATCATTACTTGTCTGATCAAATTTCAATGACAGGTAATGGGGCTGGTTTGTCAAAGCAAATATAATGAAAGCTGGAGAAAAATAATTGAACGGTTGCCCGGAGCAACTCGCTAGGATCCTAATCGATCAGTTTGGGCAACTGCTACACTTATGATCTAGTTTTATTTGCTTATTTCCTGATAAATCAAGCTATTTATTTTTGTTCACCCTTTAGTGTGTTACAAGATACATAACCTAAACCTCCCTTTTTATATTCTGCCTAACTGTGGGCTTTTATTACTTGATACTATTGTGCTTATCAAGAAACTAGGAGCTAGTATCTGTTGTGTGAGGACAAGCCAATGATTCTGGGCTTCAGACCTGTCCTCTTAAAGTTGGGTTTCATTCACTAAAGGGGCCCATACACCTAACGATTTTCCCGCCGATATACAGCAGATTCGATCACTGTGATTGAATCTGCTGTGAAATCGTTGCGCAAATGCTGACAAAACGTTCGATTTCCATCCGAAACCAATCGTTCCCGTCTATCCGTCCGTGCGGAAGATTTTGCTCGATCGCTGACTGGTCCGGAGTGCGTCAATATAGGCGTTTCGAATGCCCGACGCTAGCTGCAATACATTACCTGTTTCGCCGGCGCGTGTCCCCACTTTCTGCGCTGTCTTCTTCTCCGCACTGGGCTCCGAGTCCAGCTGGCTTCACTGAACTTCCAGTCCCGGCCAGTCCCGGCAGGAAGTTGAGACAGTATAGCACCCTCTACTGTTCCCCGGACAGGAAGTTCAGTGAAGCCAGCCGGACTCGGAGCCCAGCGCGGAGAAGAAGACAGCGTAGAGAGTGGGGACACGCGCCGGCGGAACAGGTAATGTATAGCTAGCGGGGGGGGGGGGGGGGGTGGCAGCTTCACAGATGGTGAATCGATTTCATGCTGAAATCGATTCACAATCTGTTTGCAGTAAAGGCAGCCATACGATCCCTCTCTGATCAGATTCAAGCAGAGAGGGATCTATCTGTTGGTCTATCTGATGGCAAATCGACCAGTGTATGGCTACCTTTATGCCAGTGATTATAATTGATCCAACAAATCTAAACTGCATGAAAAACCCTGTTCTGCTCTTAAAGTACCATCGTCAAAAATGGTAAAATTCTATAATGCATGTGTATTAGTTGTACATACAGTAAGTCCAAGAGTTAAATGCACTATATATTTATTTTTCCCATGCAGCTGTCACTTACAGCAGCTAGTAAAATTATGACAGATCTGCAATGCTTTGGACTAGTCCAACTCCTTATGGGAGGGTTCTCAGTATTTTCTTTATACTTTTCAAAATCACTCCCTGGAAAGGACCTTTACAATGGTGCTGGAAAGCCAATGTCCTCCTTTGCACATTATTCTGGCAGTTGATTCATTTGTTTTATTCATTTTTAGTTAGCCAATAAATGGTATCATCCTGATTTAAAACTTCTTGCTTATATCATATCAGGGGTTAGTAAAATCTGAGTAAATCAGCAGATACATTATTACTGTTATCTGCAGCACCCACTGCAAAACATTTTTTTTTTAAATTAAACTGAGCTGTCCTGGGTTTCTTAAAAAAAATATGTGGATGTGTGACTGTGCATATGACTGCAGTAGCACAAACTAATTCACTAACATTTCAGCAATGCTCACTGAGTTTTGTTATGACCCCAGCACAGGGTGCATTTTCCCCAACCCAATAGGAAAACAAAAAAACACCTATACAGGCTTACTGAATTATTTATAATGTTTGCCATCCTCTAACCCTACATAAGGAGCTAGTATAAATCTTTCATTGTAAGCTGAACCATTTCCAATCATTTAACAATGTATATTTGAAATTCTTGTACATATGTCATATCATGATTTTTTTTTCTTTCATGTATGTTAATTTTTTTCTTTAAATGATGAGCTGATAGCCCAACAGTCCTTAACTCTGTCCCTAATTTTCGAGAAGGAATGTTGGCGATCCTACCTCTCAATGTGCCATTATCTATTTTTAATTCACAATGCAATATAGCTCAAGAATCACCAGTAGTGTGTTTACATGACTCTAGATCACTTTGCAAAAATTGTCTTGTATATAATTGAAACTTAAAGCAGCTTACCTGCAACAGTGATCCCATCTCCCTTCCCTTCTCCAATCCGTAAATGTCATGTAACCCCCGTCTGAAATGAATCCTTTTAATCTAGATTAAATAATTTAGATGGTGTTTTTTGATTGCGTTCTGAATGCAAACTAGACTTAATTTGCATCTGTTATGTTTTAGTACTGCTGCAAGTCAGCATGAATTAATCACTGGATGAAGTTTCAGTAATCCACGCTGAGGACAATGCACTACCTTTTTTATTATTAATATTATTATTGTTATTATTGATTTTTAATTCTTGAGCTGAAGGGGCAAAACCATACATCGTTCTGTGTCTACTGCCCATTAACCTCGGCTGCATTAAATGTGAATTCTGCAGAAAAGCTTTATCTTTTGTTCTTGAACTTATAGTTCATTTGTGAATTATTTGGTTGTAACCGAAAATAAAATTCTCATGTTATTTATAAAGTTTTTGTTTTGTATTATAAATTTATTGCAGCTGTACATTAAACGTTGCGTAAGTATGGAGAAAAATATTTCCTTGGTGAGTGGTGTTAGTTCCAATAATAGAAAATAATGTGCATCTGTGTTCGGCAAGTAAAAAATAAAAATAAATGATTTTGTTCTTAAATCCATTTCACAACTTGTCATCCCGTCTGTATGTAGCCATTTTTAATGTTTGAATTTAACATTTCACAAACTGTACAGCTTAATTTTAGTACAGTTTGCATGAATAAATTATGTATAGTATAAATAATTATTTAAATTGTTGTTTTTTTTATTTTGATAATTTTATTCTGTTACTGTATTTCCATTGTTTACAAGATGTCTTTATGATCTGTCTAGGAGGCAAGCACATATGTACATTGAAATAAACATTTTAAAAATGGAAGGTTGTACATGTCTTCTTTGCATTGATTAATATTTACAGTGTATTCTGACGTAGCCTCAATTTCATCTAAAACCCTTTTTTATTTAATCTAAATAGTTATTTTTCAATATTTCATTTTCTACCTAAAGAAATAGTTTTCTAACTGATCCAGGCATTCCCCTATAGTTCTGATTTTTGGGAGCCATCTTTGTTCAGTGTTCAACAAGAAAATAAGCTGGCTTCTTGTGTCAGTGTGGGTCTTCTCTGGGCACCCACTTTTTTATTTTTTGGGGGTGTTACGGCTTTCTTCCACTTCCCCAAAACATACCGTTAAGATATTTGGGTCCGTATGCAATTCACTTTTTCACCTGAGTTTTCTCTTCGATTATATTTTTACACCTTGTTATAAAATGTCTTTTAAACCACCAGCAAGCAAGAAAATACAATAATTTTGATAGTACTTTTTTCACCAACCTTTAAATACTTTTTCAGTCGTAAAATGCTTAAACATTATTATAAAGAGAATATAAACTCAAGAGAAAAAGTTAATTGCATAAGGGACTTGGTTTCCTACTAAATTGGCCTTAGACCATGGCAGGGGTATTAACCTCCTTAGCGGTAACCCCGTGCTGGACACGGGGTAAGCCGCCGCGGAGGATTCCTCAGGCCCTGCTGGGCCGATTTGCATAATTTTTTTTTCAAACGCGCAGCTAGCACTTTGCTAGCTGCGTGTTTGTTGCGATCGCCGCCGATGCGCCGCTACCCGCCGCGATACAGGGCCTCCCCCCCCCCCCTCACATACCCCTTGCGCAGCCTGGCCAATCGCCGCCAGGCTGCGCTATGGGGTGGATCGGGTTTCCGATGACGTCACTCCGTTCGTCGCCATGGCGACAAGGGGAAGCCCTCAAGGAAATCCCGTTCAGAACGGGATTTCCTTATGGGCAAGCGGCGCCGGCGGCGATCGGTAAATACGGGGGGACGCCGCAGGGAGGGGGGAAGCATGTAGCTAGCGCTAGGCTAGCTACATGCTAAAAAAAAAAGTGAAAAAAACCCTACCGCGGCCGCGCAGCCGCACTTATCATACAGCCAGGGAGGTTAAACTATGACTATGGTAGGAATTAGATTGAGAACTCATCTAAAGGAGAGTTTGTGATATGGCTATATACTTGAAGGCTCTGTTCCCACTTGCTACAAAAAAATGTACCCATCGGGTATGTTTTTTTGCAGTTCAAAGAAACACAGGAAGTGGATCCTGTAAACAATATGATCAGCTTCCACTTGTTAAAAAAAAAACAGATGGCAAACGGAACACAGAATCCTGACCGGCTATAGATTTCCAGAATAGCTGATGCATTGCCAATAGCCAGGGGAGGACTGGCCCAGGGGGACGGGGGGCAATTGCCCCCCGGGCTGCCCGAATCTTAAGTAATTAGGGCCGGCCGCTGCTATACGCAGCGGCCGCAGACATACCACAGGTGACAGGTTCGCAGTGGGGATCGCAACCTCGCACGATATTTCCCGGCAAGTTGAAGTATCCAATCAAAGAAGGGGCTGAGGCGGCCGGCCGTGGTGTGCCCTTGTGCGTGGCTGCGCCTGTGGTGGATGTGAGAGGCACAAGGACACAAATAGCTTAGGTCCTCTCCGGCCAGGTGGGTTGACCCTGCTTGACTCCGACCCCCGCCTGGAGCCACTGCCGCCCGCAACGTGCTGCTGTGCCTGCGGTGTCATCGGAGTGAGCTGTCTCACTCTTCAGCTTTCTGTGCTGGGGGGGCTGGGGGCCTGGAGCTGTGGCTACGAGCGGCTGGCTGAAGGAGTCTGACACAGTCCTCCCCTGTGCTGCTGTGCCTGAGGTGTCGTCGGAGTGAGCTGTCTCACTCTTCAGCTTTCTGTGCTGGGAGGGCTGGGGGCCTGGAGCTGCGGCTACGAGTGGCTGGCTGGCTGTCCTGGCTGGAGGAGTCGGACACTCTGGGGGCTGGGAGTCGGAGATGCCACCTATAGCTGCTTGCTGCTGTGGAGGAGGAGGTGTAGGACTGAGGGGACAGGAGGATAGAGGAGGTCGGGTCCAGGTTGCCAGAGGAGAAGGTGGTTTTTATAAATTTTGTTTCTGTACTTCTTCTCCCTTCTTGTCACTGAGTTACTCACACTTTGCTGCCTGCCTACTACTGGTGTCAAATTCAATTCTCTGCCCAGGCCAGTGCCATCTGAGTTTTTTTTTGTGTGATAATCATCCCCATTCTGACCCTGGCCTGAGGGGGAACGTTTTTTCTTCTTGTGGTGTGATTGGCGGCAGGGGAGGGGGGAGGCAGGCAGTTAGGCACTGTCAAACAGGTAGTTGGAAGGGGGGGGGGGGGTAGGTGTCAGACAAGTAGCTTGTATGGTGTGTGGGCAGGAGTGGGGTTAGGCACCACCAGGTAGGTAGGTTTGTGTGTGCGTGTGTGTGTGTGTGTGGGGGGGGGGGGGTTAAAGGAGTTATCAGGCATTTTTAATGAAATAAGTGCTTCTTACCTGGGGCTTCCTCCAGCCCCACGCTCCCAGCATGTCCCTCACTGCAGCTCTGCAGTCAGCCATTCGCTGCCGCTGCCTCCCAGTCCCCGGCGATGGCACCAGTCTGACCTGGATGTCGGCCTGTACTGCGCCTGTACGAGCAGCACTATCAATCACCGCCACGTGGACCGGAGTGTACTGCGCAGGCGCAGTAGTTCTGCGTCTGCACAGTACGCTCTGGTCCATGTGGCGGTGATTGACAGTGCCGCTCGCACAGGCGCAGTCGGCCTGACGTCATCGCCGGGGGCTGGGAGGCAGCGGCAGCGAACAGCTGACTGCAGAGCTGCGGCAAGGGACATGCTGGGAGCTTGGGGCTGGACGAGCCCTGGGTAAGTAGCACTTATTTTCATAAAAAAAAAAAGCCTGATAACTCCTTTAAGGTTAGGCATCAGACACAGACAGGTAGATTGTGCGGAGAAATGGGGTTAGGCATCAGGTACATAGTGTGTGTGGCTGGGGCTGTTAGTCATCACAATTTGAAGATTTGCACACAAGAAAAATATGGCTTTGGGCTGGGGATGCCGTGAAACGGGCCTCTAGTTTGTGTTGTCCCCCCAGGCCAAAAGGTCCCAGTCCTCCCCTGCCAATAGCCCCGTATGGTGCAATGCATCTGACCATGAAGGAGACATAAAAACAGTGTGGAGCGGACACTGAACTGGTCTGATCCAAATGGGCCGAAATGCTGCACTGCAGACGGGAACCGAGCCTAAAGCAACGTGGAACATGTCAGCAGCATAATTACTCAATCATAATAATAATAATAGTACAGGAAAGCAGAGACGGGGGGTGGGTCATAGTGGTATTGGGAAATTATCCTAGCATGTATCTGTGAGCCCACAAATAGTATGAATGAGAACTCATTAGGAATAAGCCAATGACCAAATAGTATTGGCTATCTTTGGTGGAGAATTGTGAATTTATCAACCTGGCTACCATGTCAGGAAGGGGGTGCTTGTATCCTAAAACTAGCTTATGTAAGTACTGTATATATTACAAAATATTATTATACCCTATACCAGTGATCTGCAAACATGGCTCTCCAGCTGTTAAAGAACTACAAGTCCCACAATGCATTTGCCTTTATGAATCATGACTACGGCTGTCAGACTCCTGCAATGCATTGTGAGACTTCTAGTTCCTTAACAGCTGGAGAGCCAATTTTGCAGATCATTACCCTATACATCCATACACTTCTCCCCAAAGATCCCGCTGCTAACTTCATCAACCATGTTTTTGGTTGCTGTGACATACAAGCTGCTTTTTGAAGCTAAAGCAATTAACAGTTTTTAATTATCAATTAACAGTCTACAAAGTCCTTAAAGGGAACCTGAGGTGAGAGGGAAATGGAAGCTGCCATATTTATTTCCTGAGTCTCAGCAAGTGCAGTGATTGGCCTCAATGATGGAGCCTTGGTCACAACCTCGAGACCATCAGCTTCTGTCAGAACACCCCAGGGCTGTGATTGGCAGCGCCCCCAGCCAACTGATGATTTCTATCACAGACAGGAACTCGGCTCAGCTCGCAACAGGCCAAGGTGGTCTGGATGGATCGTGGACGCTGACAGGAAAGAGGCAGAGCTCTAGGCTGCTCCAGGCTTCCCACAGTCTGTGTGTGGGAAGGAGCAGCGGCGTGACAGCCCAGGGCTTACTCAGCAGACACCCCCCCCCCCCCCCTGGTGCACATCAGCTGCACCAGACAGAAAGGTACCTCCTGCACAACAGCTAAAGATATGCTGCAGCTACCGTGACAAAGGGAGAGTGATCCTAGAGGGATACTTAAAGTAGAATTGTTGCGAAAATATAAAAATGTAAAACACTTAGAAATAAGAAGTACATTTCTCATGAGCCGTAAATTACTTTTCTCCTATGTTGCTGTCATTTACAGTAGGTAGTAGAAATCTGACATTACCGACGGATTTTGGACTAGCCCATCTTCTCATAGGGGGGTTCTCAGGGTTTTCTTTATTTTTAAAAGCATTAAGTGAATGGCAGTTGCTCCGTCCAACTGCCAAAATAGTGAGCAGGGCGGCTGGCCATCATCTTTGTATTAATCATTTTCAGAGAATGTCATTATAAAGAATAAAGGCCATGCTGAGAATCCCCCATTAAGAGATGGACTAGCCCAAAAAAGTAAAGAGGTAAAGTCAGATTTCTACTACCTTTTGTAAGTGACAGCAGCATGGGAGAAAAGTAATTTATGGCTCAGTTTACTCTGGGAGAAATGTATTGTACTTCTTATTTATATGTGTTTTAAATTTTTACGATTTTCGCGACAATTCCTCTTTAACTACCTGCCGACCGCCCCACGCTAATGGGCGTGGCCGCAGCGGCAGCCCCAGAACCCCCTAACGCCGATTGGCGCCAGGTCCTGGGGCCAGCTACTGCAGGAGCATCTCCTGCTTGAAGGGCGGAGCTCTGCCCCGCCTTCATTCTCTTAGACTGTTAGACGGCGTAATCGCTGTCTATTTACACAGTACAGTGCTGCGTTCAGCAGCAGCGCTGTACTGGGGACAGCTCTGTGACACGGCTGCCCCCCTAGGGCATTAGAGAGCGATCGGCTCTCATAGGCAGAAGCCTATGACAGCAGATTGCCATGATTGGCCGGCTGGGGGGAGGGAGGGGATTATATATATATATATATAGAGAGAGAGAGAGAAAAACAGTAAAAAAAAATTGAAGTAATCACAACATAAATATTTATTTAAAAAAAATAAACACAAGGGGGGCGATCAGACCCCACCAACAGAGAGCTCTGTTGGTGGGGAGAAAAGGGGGGGATCCCTAGTGAGCTGTGTCTTGGCCTTAAAGCTGCAGTGGCCAATTACACAAAACACAGCCTGGTCTTTAGGGGGGTTTAGCGCTGTGGTCCTCAAGAGGTTAAAGAACAGAGCGCAGGGGGACACTGGCATGACAGAGGGGGGCACTGGCAGGACAGAGGTGGACGCAGCAAGGACAAAAAAGGACACGAGGACAGAGGTGAACAAAGAAAGACACAAGGGAACCAAGGTGGGCATGGGGACACAGCAAGGGCAAATGAAAACAAAAGACAACAGAGGTGGACACAAGGCGACACAGGAAGGAGAGAGGAGGACACAGGGACATAAAACATATAGGAGGGAGAGCGGAACTGCACCATGGGACCTAACAGACTTCTAGGGGCTGGAAGAAGCCCCAGGTGAGTGAAACTTATTTTTCAGATTGCCACATGTATCCTTTAGGATCGGATGCAGGTTAAGAATGTACCTACAGTCCCAATCTCGTTCGTTAACTGGAGACTACCTCTATATCGAGCAAACTGTTGTGTAGTGTATTCAGCCAGACATGGGGCTCCCATATAAACGACATTGCTTGTATGTAATCTCTGGCATCTGCTGAAATCCGCACTGCTATAAAATATGCAGAGCCATAGGTTGCCTTCCCACCTTGTACGCCTGTTCCTATTTCATTATTTATATTAATTAATAACACATTTTACTTATAAACTATATGGATTTGAACAGCACAAATAGTTACGGCATGAGATCATCTGGATAGCAGCAACCTGCAGAAGCTTCGTGTAGTTGGAAAACCCATAGCAATGTTTGTTAATATTGGGTGCTTTTGATGTGGTACAGCATGGCTACTAAAATTTCCTGAACAGTGCATGTGTAAGTTATTATTTATTAATGTGTTTTACATATTTCCAAAGCATGCACAAAGGATATTATTAATGCCCAATCCCAGGCATGGTCCTGAATATGTCATCCGACAGCCAAGGCCCCTCCCCCACTTGTGTGTTGCTGGTTGTGTTTTCAGAAATGCTCAGTGTGTGTGACATGGAAGGACATCGGAAGTGCAAATACTGCATTGGCTGAAGTGTCCAACCAGTAACACATGTAATGTAACATACGATGCATGCAATTTTATGCAAATGCGATCCCATTTATTATAAATTAATGGGATGGGCTCCGCATCAGAGAGCAACGCAAATGCTGTGCATTGCTATGGCCACCTACATTGCAAGCATTGCACAGTGGGGGCAAGAGGCCTTAGCAAGCACTGCAGCACGTCCTACTGTTACCCTTTCAGTGACAAATTGGAATTCCTGCAGCTAAAGATATTTTAGGCAATACCAGTTGCCTGGCTGTCCTGCTGATTGTTTCAGCCACAGACCCCAGTGGCGTAGCTATGGAGCTATAGGCCACGGTGCGAGTTTTACATCGAGCCCCCCCAAGCCGTCTATGCGTAACACTTGATTCGGCACAACAAAAGCTGCCAAGGTCATCCACGGTATTAGAGATGGGGAGAAGAAGGGGATGGGAAACAGTTTGTTAATGATTATTACTATTCAAAGCATCCATAAAAGTGATTATTACCACCACAGGACCAATAAACAGCTAATACTTTCGTTGAGGAAGGGCCCCTCTGGCCCAAGGGCCCGATGCGGTCGCTACCTCTGCAACCCCTATTGCTACGCCCCTGATAGACCCTGAACAAGCATATGCAGATCAGGTGTTCCTGACCAAATGACCCCTGTCCTCACCTCCATATACAATAGGTACCTTTTGGTAAGTAAGGTCCCCTCCTGCTTTGAGAGTTCCACAATCATCCCAGTCCCAGAAAAGTCTGAGAACATGGAGCTCAACAATTTCAGACCTGTAGCCCTGACCCCCACCATCATGAAAATCTTTGAGCTGGCCCACTTGAAACACTCCACCAATGCCCTCCTGGACCCACACAAATTTGCGTACAGGGCAAATAAGTCAATGGAGGATGTCATAAATGTCAGACTGGCGCACATAGTGGAACACCTCAACAAACTAGACTCATGTCAGGATCCTGTTCCTGGACTTTAGCTCCGCTTTCAACACCACCTGCGGCACGCACCAATGCACTGCTCCCCCTTCCAGGCCCACCTTTACTAGGGGCACCTCTATGCCTGACTAACCTATACTGAGGGGCACCTATACACCTGACTAACCTATACTGTGGGCACCTATAGACCTGACTAACTTATACTGGGGGCACCTATAGACCTGACTAACCTATGCTGGGGGTATATATACACCTGGCTAACCTATACTGGGGCACCTATAGACCTGGCAAACCTATTCGGGGGCACCTATAGCTAGCTAACCTATACTGTGGGCACCTATGCCTGGCTAACTTATACTAGAGCACCTATACCTGACTAACCTATACTGAGGGTGCCTATAGCTGGCTAACCTATACTGGGGCACAGGGCCGGATTTACCATAAGGCACTGTAGGCACGTGCCTACAGGTGCCTGATGATGGAGGGGCAGCTCACTCCCCTCCCCTACCACCTCCCTCCTTCCCTACGTTGAGTCCCGAGTGGCGCATACATGAAAGTTTAGTCACCTGGCTCTCTACATTCCACTGACAATATCTCCCTTCAGTTGAGGCGCCACTAGCTGCCTAATATTGAGGGTACCTCTGGCTACCTAATGCTAAGAGACACCTGTAGCTACCTATGACGGGTAATGGAGAAGTGAAAGCTGGGTCAGCAGCAGGGGTTTGTAGGTTCCTGGGGGGAAAAGTCTAAGGTGCCAGGACATCTGTGCCTAGAGGCTTCTGTGAAGTAAATCCGGGCCTGCTGGGGCAGCTACTTGTGGCTACCTGTACTGGGGGGACTTATGCCTGACTACCTATACTGGGGGCACCTATAGCTGGCTACCTATATTGAGGGCACCTATCACTAGCTACCTTTACTGTAAGTATGTTTTTTTGCTGTATTTTTTAGAAAGACCTGGCCTGCCTTTCCAATTTGTGTTTATGTTTTTTGGGGGGAGGGGGGTTATTATCCAGCCATAACTTTCTCTCTTAGAGGCATCCCTTTTATTTGGTACTAACCATGCAATTTCCTGTCACATAAATGGGAAAAATCGATAATTTCAGACAGGTCCGATCTGATTTCTGATCGATTTTGTATAGAAGTGATCGGAAATCGATCAGAAAAACCATCAGAAATCAGATTGGACCTATCGGAAATTATAGATTTTACCAGTCTGTCTGATGGGAAATTGTATGGTTTGTACCAAGCATAGAGTTGATTAGGCGGATTTTGGTTCGCGAACCGCAAATGCGAACTCGCAAAAAAGTTTGCAAACCAGAAAATCAACGCGAACCGCAATAGACTTCAATGGGCTGGCGAACTTTCAAAACTACAAACACTAACTCTGGCCACAAAAGTGATGGAAAAGATGTTGCAAGGGGTCTAACACCTGGAGTTTTGCATGGCGGAGTGGGATACATGCCAAAAGTCTCGGAGAAAATTACGGATTTGACGCACAGCAGGGTTATAACCCCTAAAAGGCAGAAATCACATTGCATTCCCAAATTGGAGGCCTAAAGTGCTTGAAAACATCTTGCGTGTGTAGACATGGATCATGGACCAAACTCACTGTGTAAAGCACCACAAACAGATGGCCGTGCTGGTCCGCGCGTTGGCGGCTTTCCAGCCCATATGGTCGGGCTGAGGTAGCTCAATGACAGAACAACAGTGACTGTCCATCTGATCGAATTTGGTCTGTCCACAATGAAGCAACGACCTTATTTTCTTGGGTGTGCCCCCAACACACTCATATAGCCGGTCATTGCTTCATTGTGATACGCAAGCCGCTTCACTGCGGCAAGGTAACAATAACAAAGGGGAATTGACACATGTACATGCCTTTTGTTTTGTTGTTACAGCCGCAGTGCAGCCAGAAAAATTAGGCAGGCATGTACACGCATCAGAAAATTAGGTATTATAGCAGCCGTTGCTAGTAGCGACCTTAAAAATTCAGAAATCCACCTGGAGTCCTGGACCCTGTTGGTGGTGGTGGAGAAGGCAGTCAAGCGGCCTGCAGGCAGAGATGCTGTGTGGGGACTGACTTAGTCTTGGGGCCGGCAGTCACACGGCGTGCAGGCAGAGATGCTGTGTGTGGGGTAGACTGACTTAGTCTTCAGGCAGGCAGTAGCCCTCCGGGATTTATGCCTCATTCATTTTGATAAAGGTGAGGTACTTAACACTTTTTTGACCTAGGCGACTTCTCTTCTCACTGACAATGCCTCCAGCTGCGCTGAAGGTCCTTTCTGACAGGACGCTTGAGGCAGGGCAAGCCAGAAGTTGGATGGCAAATTGTGACAGCTCTGGCCACAGGTCAAGCCTGCGCACCCAGCAGTCCAGGGGTTCATCGCTGCTCATAGTGTCTACATCCGCACTTAAGGCCAGGTAGTCGGCTACCTGCTGGTCGAGGCATTGGTGGAGGGTGGATCCAGAAGGGCTAAAGAATGTCCACATGTCCGACATCACCATGAGATCGCTAGAGCGTCCTGTCCTTGCCTGTGTGGACATGGGAGGAGAAGGAAGATTACTGGCAGTGGCACCTCTATTCAGTTGTGCTGTGACATCACCCCTAAACGCATACTTCCCAAATTGTGTTGCAAGTGCTGCATCCTTTCAGCCTTGTGGTTATTTGGTAACATCTCTGCCACTTTGTGCTTATACCTAGGGTCTAGTAGCGTTGCCACCCAGCACAGGTCATTCCCCTTGAGTTTTTTATACGGGGGTCCCTCAACAGGCTGGACAGCATGAAAGACACCATCTGCACAAAGTCGGATGCCGACGTACTAGCCATCTCGTCTTGCTATTTCTCAGTGATGTCAGGTAAGTTCTCCTCCTCCCCCCAGCCACGAACAATACCACGGGAAAGGTGAGCAGCACAAGCCCCCTGCAACGCCTGCTGCGGTTCCTCATCTGACTCCTCTACCCCAGATGACTCCTCCTCTGTAATGCCGCAGGTGTTGATGATGCCGCAGGTGATGTTTCCCACAACTCTTCCTCCTCCTGTTCCTGGTCACGCTCCTCTACAGCTTGATCCACTCTACGCACAGCACGGTCCAGGAAGAAAGCGTATTGGATCAAGTCACTGATGGTGCCTTCACTGCGACTCATTGGATTTGTCACCTCCTCAAACGGACACATAAGCCTGCAGGCATTACGCATGAGTGTCCAGTACTCCGGCCATAACATCCCCAGCTCCCCAGAGCATGACATTTCACTGTAGTTGTACAGATATTCATTGACAGCTTTTTCCTGTTGTAGCAGGCGGTCAAACATGAGGAGCATTGAATTCCAGTGAGTCGGGCTATCGCAAATCAAGCGACTCACCGGCAAGTTGTTTCTCCACTGAATATCGGCCAAGCGCGCCATGGCTGTGTAGGAACGCCTGAAATGCCCACACACCTTCTTGGACTGCTTCAGGACCTCCTGTAAGCCTGGGTACTTAGACACAAATCTTTGGATTATAAGATTGAGCTCAAGTGCCATGCAGGGTACATGTGTCAACTTTCCCAAACTCAAAGTCGACAAGAGATTGCTGCCATTGTCACACACCACGTTGTCGATCTCCAGGTGGTGCGGGGTCAGCCACTGAGCCACCTGTTTTATCAGAGCAGCCAGGAGAGCTGCTCCAGTGTGACTCTCGGCTTTGAGGCAAGACATGTCCAAGATGGCATGACACCATTGTACCTGGCATGCAGCATAGCCCCTGGGGAGAGAACGCAGCAGTAGAGTAGCACTCAGCCGAGGAGGAGGAGGATGACAGCGAAGAGGATGTAGCAGGAGGAGAAGGAGAGAAGGTGGCAGCAGGCTTGCCTTCAAGCCATGGAGGTGTCACAACTAGGTCTGCTGCACAGCCACTTACCCCCCGCTTGCCAGTGGTCGCCAGGTTGACCTAATGTGCCGTATAAGTAATGTACCTGCCCTGACCGTGCTTTGTAGACCAGGCATCCGTGGTCAGATGGACCCTTGACCCAACGCTGTGTGGCACAGATGACACCTCTTGCCTTTCAACATCATGGTACAGTTTGGGTATCGCCTTTTGAGAAAAATAATTGCAGCCTCGTATCTTCCACTGCGGTGTCCAAATCGCCACAAATTTTCGGAAGGCCTCAGAGTCCACCAGCTGGTATGGTAACAGCTGGCGAGCTAACAGTTCCGCCAAGCCAGCTGTCAGACGCCGGGCAAGGGGATGAGGCAGACATTGGCTTCTTCCACTCAAAGATTTCCATTACGGACACCTGGCTGCTGCTGTGGGCAGAGGAGCAGGAACCGCTCAAAGTAAGAGGCGGAGTGGAGGAGGGAGGCTGTGAAGGTGCAAGGGATAAAGCGGCTGACGATGCTGCACCTGAAGGAGGAGGCGGAGGGTGGCTTTGCATATTTTTTGCTGCTTTTCCTCAGGTGGTCATCCCATTGCCGTTTGTGCTTTCTCACCATGTGCCTTCGTAAGGAAGTTGTCCCCACGTGGGTCTTGGTCTTTCCACGACTCAATTTTTGGTGGCAGATAGTACAGATAGTATCGCTCTCATCTGAGGCAGACACACACAAAAAATTCCACACCGCTTAGCTCTGGAATGATGGCACTTTGGTGGTGGCATCAGCAGCTGACCTTGAAGGGCATGTTGCCTGGCTGTGCATAGGTGGCGATACATGGCGCCGGACACTGCCACGAGCGGTTTCTGACAAAGAGCCCCCCCCCTGCTTCTTTCATCAACTCATCTCCTCTTACTCCTCTCTGACTCCCCCCCTGAACTGTCCCCCTGGTCATCATGTCTATTGGGATCCCACGTGACATCCATGGCAGTATCATCATCATCGGCATCATCATAATAATACTCCACAGCTTCACTTGTATCAGACACCTCCAAAATTGCACCAACAAGAGGTACTTCATCATCCTCACACCTTACGTACATACTGACGCTTAACTCAGACATATGAGGTGGTGGTGTAACATGCTTAGCGCCATCATCTTGTAACAATAATGGCTGTGAATCAGTTAATTCCCCACCAAATAACTCCTGCGAAGTGTCAAATGGAGCGGATGTGGTGCTAGTAGTAGCATCAGTGGTGGCTGCGGATGAAGATATGTCACGGTTCCGTGCAGAAGCTGAGGAAGATGAGATGTTCTGTGTTAAATTGTCAACTACGTCCTGGCAATCTTGGGAGTTGATGGCACGTGCTTTCTGAACACTGTACTTTGGTCCAGGGCCGCACAAAATCACATCAGCACGACCTCGAACAACCCTGCCAATTGGCCTGCCTCTGGCTCTGCCTCTGCCTTTTGTTTTGTCCATATTGGGGGGTATGAAGTGAAAGGTATGCACTGACTTGACTAATACAATGTGCAGTCACACAGGTGCAGTGAAAATGGATGCACTGACTACTGGTATATAAAACAGCGTGCGGTCACACAGATGCAATGAAAGGTATGCAGTGACTGCTGGTATAACAATGTGCAGTCACACAGGTGCAGTGAAAAGGACGCAGTGACTGCTGGTATAACAATGTGCAGTCACACAGGTGCAGTGAAAAGGACGCAGTGACTGCTGGTATAACACTGTGCAGTCACACAGGTGCAGTGAAAAAGGTATGCAGTGACTGCTGGTATAACACTGTGCAGTCACACAGGTGCAGTGAAAAGGTAGCAGTGACTGCTGGTATAACAATGTGCAGTCACACAGGTGCAGTGAAAATGGATGCACTGACTGCTGGTATATAAAACAGCATGCGGTCACACAGATTCAGTGAAATGTATGCAGTGACTGGTATATAAACAGCGTGCGGTCACACAGATGCAGTGAAATGTATGCAGTGACTGCTATATAAAACAGCGTGTGGTGACACAGGTGCAGTGAAAATGGATGCAGTGACTGCTATATAAAACAGTGTGCGGTCACACAGGTGCAGTGAAAATGGATGCACTGACTGCTGGTATATAAAAACAGCGTGCAGTCACACAGATGCAGTGAAATGTATGCAGTGACTGGTATATAAAACAGCGTGCGGACACACAGGTGCAGTGAAAATCGATGCACTGACTGCTAGTATATGAAACAGCATGCGGTCACACAGATGCAGTGAAATGTATGCAGTAACTGGTATATAAAACAGCGTGCGGTCACACAGATGCAGTGAAATGTATGAAGTGACTGCTATATAAAACAGCGTGCGGTGACACAGGTGCAGTGAAAATGGATGCAGTGACTGCTATATAAAACAGCGTGCGGTGACACAGGTGCAGTGAAAATGGATGCAGTGACTGCTATATAAAACAGCGTGCGGTCACACAGGTGCAGTGAAAATGAATGCACTGACTGCTGGTATATAAAAACAGCGTGCAGTCACACAGATGCAGTGAAAGGTATGCAGTGACTGGTATATAAAACAGCGTGCGGTTACACAGATGCAGTGAAATGTATGCAGTGACTGCTATATAAAACAGCGTGCGGTCACACAGGTGCAGTGAAAATGGATGCACTGACTGCTGGTATATAAAAACAGCGTGCAGTCACACAGATGCAGTGAAATGTATGCAGTGATTGCTATATAAAACAGCGTGCGTCACACAGGTGCAGTGAAAATGGATGCACTGACTGCTGGTGTATATAAAACAGCGTGCAGTCACACAGATGCAGTGAAATGTATGCAGTGACTGGTATATAAAACAGCGTGCGGTCACACAGGTGAAGTGAAAAGTATGCAGTGACTGGTATTATAATACAATATGCAGCAGTCACACTAGGCACTGAATGTGCTGGGCCTGGCACAGTATAGCAATTAGCAAGAACCACCTGCGACAGACAGGGCTGTATATGAAGTGTCAGTGGTGGGCCACACACACACAAACAAAAAAAAACACATCACAAGAACATCAGCTCTCAAAAGAGCTGTTTTGGTGCTGCTTTTCAGCAACGAACAACTTTTCAGCAAGGAACAAGCTAACCAGAGCCTAAGTAAGCTTTCCCTATGTCTGCAGCATCCTCTCTGCCTTCTCTCCCTAACACAGCAGCACACAGAGTGAGAACATGGCCGATGCTGCTGCCTTATATAAGGGGGGGGGGGGGCTCCAGGAGTGAGTGCAGCCTGATTAGCTGCCATGTGTCTGCTGACTGTAATGTAGAGGGTCAAAGTTTAGCCCAAAGATGTAATATAGGGAGCAGGTCCAACTTGCATTAAGTTCGTGTTCGGCCGCGAATGCGAATCTGTGATGTTCGCGCAAATAGGTTCGCATGCGAACCGTTCGGGACATCTCTAACCAGGCATAAGGGGTGTCTCTTATGCTCTTATGGTGTGTACACACTTGACAGATTAATGAAAGATCTTAGACCAATTTTACCACCTTCCATGTAGTATGAGAGCATACTCTACACAGTATCTATTCTATTGAGCTGAACTCCCCCATCAGATAAAAATCTTTGCAAGATGCTGTACACAAAGATGCTGTACACATTCAACAGATCAGAATCTGCAAAAGATCAGTTCCTGCAAAAGATCCGTTCCTGCAAAATGCATTCATAGTCTATGAGATCTGCAGATCATCATACACACCTTGTTTAACAGACATTCATCTGCAGATCAGATCCACCAGGATGGATCTTCAGATCTGCAGATTGTCAGATATGCAGATGAATGTCTGTTAAACAAGATGTGTATGATGATCTGCAGATATCATAGACTATGAATGCATTTTGCAGGGACGGATCTTTTGTAGGAACAGATCTTTTCCAGATACAGTACTGATCTGTTGCATGTGTACAGCATCTTTGTGGGCTGGATAATCAGAGTTCCACTTAAGCTTCAATAACTAGGAGAAACATGAATATATGTTACAGTGTTGACATTTTAAAATGGCAGCTATATAATCAGCATATGAAGACAGTTGAAAACATTTCATTATTCACTTTCCTAAAAATACCTAAGCATTCTGTTAGAATGTCATTATAAACTACATATTTGTTAATCAAACTTGTTACATATCATTACAATGCCACAGATGGTCTATACCTGGCAATGAGAATCATTCTGTTTGGTGAACTGACATTGTGTATAAGCAAGAGTATGACCTCATTCAGCACCGTGATGAAAAACAATACACAGGACATCCCGCAACACCCAACTATAATATTAAACGGCTGGTGGTCTATTATTTTTTTTCTATTAACTCAGATCACCAAATACAAAAAAAAAAATAATGCTAAATGGACAGGAAATTGGAAATACGATCGTTACCTGTTATTGATATGTGCACAAGAGATAACCAAAAAAGCTTACAGCAAAATGTTTATTTGTCCCTTAAAGCCCTATCACAATCCCAGCATAAACAATATGCACTAATAATGATGATGCAAAAAGGTTTTGAACATATGGAACATACAGGTGCAGCAGATCACTGGTGTCAACTTCTTTTCCATCAGACTTGTTGCAGGTTCTTCTGCCTCATTGCTGGGTGAGTGGCAGGGCACATAGCTCCTCTCCACGCCCTTGGAGCTTTGTGCCCAAAGGATGGGGCATATCCAGCCTCCGCTAGGCTTGGCCCTGGTTGGCAATAGGAGTCACATGCAGTGTAGGGGAAAAAAAACTATAGAGTGGTAAAATGCATATTTAAACCACTTTACTGCAATAGGGAAGCATCACTTGCGTTTTTCTGTGACGCGAAAATGCATGCGAATCTTGCAAGTGTGACCCCTGCCTCACCAATTGATTTAGGAAAAGTTTTAGGGCCCTGTTCACACTTATATGAATTTGTCTGCATCATGCGTTTTTACGTTTTTGTTTCACCGTACATCAAATGTATTTCAATGACATCGCATTTGTCCTGTGTTTTTCTGTTTTAGTCCCTTACGCATTTGTTCTGTGTTTTTCTGTTTTAATCCCTTATGCATTTGTTCTGCGTTTTAAAATCATTGATTTTTTCCAGAAATCATTTAAAATCAATGGTGTGCGATTCACGTTTTATGGGAGTGGGAATGCAGTAAAATCGTGTTTTTTGAGAAAGTTCAAATACAATTTTGAATTAAATAGAAACACTTTCATGTAAATGAACTTCTTTGGTGTGCACAGGAAACAGACAAACCAAAAATATATGTACAGATGAGCACAGAAACGCAAACGCAAACCACAGAGGAAGAAAAGAAAAATCCACATTTATGTATGGGAAAAAAATATGGAAAATCGCGTGTGAAATTCACATAGATAAGTGTGAAGGCTGCCTTGGGGCGTGAACACATTAGAGTCTTTCTGTCTGCTTTTCAGCAGTCTGTAAATTGATTTGTTGCTAAAAAGTGGACAGAAGTATGTAAGTATGTTCAAACCCTCAGAGAAGTTAATGAGGCCAAAGCTGCAGCAATCTAACATTCCACTGGTTTTATTCCCCTTTAAATTTTAACATCGATTTTTCTCAAATGCTACAAGGATTTAAAGGGGAACTTCAGCCTAAACAAACATACTGTCATTAAGTTACATTAGTTATGTTAATTAGAATAGATAGGTAATATAATGTTTTACCCACCCTGTTTTAAAAGAACAGGCAAATGTTTGTGATTCATGGGGGCTGCCATCTTTGTCATGGGGGCAGCCATCTTTTTGGTTGAAAGGAGGTGACAGGGAGCATGAGACACAGTTCCAACTGTCCTGTGTCCTGATCACCCCTCCCAGCTGCACACGCTAGACTTCAATGTCAAATACAAAATGTAAAAAAAAAAAAAATTGCACCAAAACAGCAGAACGAGAGCAACAACATCAGAAATCCCATCATGCTTTGCACAGCATCAGGGGAAAAAAGCCCGGGCAGTTTTCTTCTGTGCAGCTAAAAATGAGGCTTGGATAAGAGAAACAAAGTTCTGATGCTGTGGAACTGTTAAAGAAACACCAGGCCTTTTCAGTGCTGCTAAGTCGATTTTTAGTCCGGAGGTTCACTTAAAAAAAAAAATTGTCTTGCTCCCATTGTTGACCTTGACATACACAGTAAATCTGGTGACAAAACATGTACATTTACAATGGCCAAAAATCCACTGCAACATGACATTGCATTAATAGCCTTCGGATAGCCTTGATATACATCCCAAATTTAGTGTTGACATCATGTATAAAGGCTTTGCAATCAACTGTGACAATTGGCCCCATAGACTTCAATGCAAATGTGAAAATTAGGTGAATTTTTTGACTGTGATTTAGCAACATTTTCGCTAAGCGATAATTAGTCAAATTCACTGTGAAATCATGTTTGGCAATTTTACCTGCTCATCCCTAGTTATAATGTCATGTAGTGCCAACTACTAAGCTTTCCTGTTTGGATGCTTCCTGAAATGATGAATCTCTGATAATACCAGCTACTGGATCCACTTCCTGTGCTGCCTGAAGTATTAATTATAGGTTGCCATGGTTGATGATGCTCTGTTTCTCCAGACGCTGTCATCTTTAGGAATCAAGGGCTATGCACATTCCTGGATTTCCTCTTACACTCTTACTCTTACACTCTTATACTGTCTCCTTCTCTTACACTAATTCCTCCCCATGCCCACTGTCTGTTGGTGTAACTCAAGGCTCGGTTCTTTGGCCACTTCTTTTCTCAATCTACACTCATGGCCTGGGACAACTAATTCGCTCTTTTGGTTTCCAGTATCACCTCTATGCCGATGACACACTACTATCTAGAGTCCCCGACTGTCTATGTGCTGTTTCTGCATTCATGTCCTCCCGCTTCCTCAAACTCAACATGAGTAAAACCATCGCTATCCACGCCCCCAATTGCAACCTTAATTGTAGACAACACCCCAATAACCTCAAGCTCTAAGGCCTACTGCTTGGGGGTTATACTTGACTCAGAGCTCTCATTTACACCTCACATTGTCTCATTAACTACTGCCTGCTATTTCAAGCTCAAAACATATATTCCATATTCGTCCCTTCCTTACACAAGAGGCCACCAAAATGCTTGTACATGCCTTAATCATCTCCTGCCTAGACTACTGCAACACCCTGCTCTGTCGTCTACCAAAGAACAGTCTGGCACCTCTCCAATCCCTTCTAAACTCAGCTTGCTGCCTCATTCACCTCTCCACCCGCTCCTCTGACACAGCCCCACTGTGCCGTTCCCTCCACTGGCTGCCTATTACCCAGAGGCAAAAAATATTCAAAGTAAACAATAAGCAATAAACAATAGGTTCGTAATCCATGTTAGAGACATTCAGAAACTAGATAAAAATATCTATAAACACATCTAGAGAATCGGTGTTATACCGACATTGATGCCTGCATGTACTATTGACCTGTATATATACAATAAACATATGTGCATGCACTCTTGTCCAGTAAGTACATGCGGCGCACACTGCATGCACCCTATATGCAGTACACGCCGCACGTACCCCTGTTCAGCGCATAAGCAGCTCTGGCCATGATAATAAACATGCCGCCAGTAGGCAGTGTGTATAAACAATATGGCAGCAAAGAGTAGGTAGGCAATTTACATATAAAACTATGGCAAAGCTCTGAGTACCAGAGTGGAAAAGAGGTATGGCAGTGTGTGTTTAAAGGTGGCCATTAAGGGTCCAATTTCTAGCGAAAAATCATTTGAGCGTTCAGAAATGTTGATCGGATTGGTTATAAATAATCTCCACTGATGGGCACAATCGATTACAAACGATTATTGAAATAGTCGTCCGATTTGATTTTGGTCAAACCAAGATTTGGATTTTCTAGTTGGTTGTGATAGATAGGAAGCAGCCTGTGCTTAAAGAGCAATGTGGTCATGATGCGCAGGAGAGTCCCGGGCAGCGGAGGAGGTGCAAAGCCCAGTGTGGGAAGCCTTTGAAGGATGAGAGTCAGTATTTGATTCTTGAGTCAAGGTTCACCTCGAGTTCTCTTTAACATAGAGTGAATTTCATTTTCGGATCCAAGATCATCTGCATTTTTTTTCTGTGATCAGCTTTTTCATCCTATAGCTTGGAGCACACAAGTAATCCTGAAACCCATTTTTGCATGGCCTTCCCTCTTACTTAGGCTGCATATGTTACAAGTGACTGTGTGCCACATGTATTTCTGTATATCAGTTTGTGTTCAGCATGACTGTTTGTTTAGGGTGCAGTTCAAATATCAGTGCTGTTTAACTACTTGAGGACCCTGGGCTTACACACCCCTAGTGACCAGGCTATTTTTTGCAAATTAGGCCATTGCAGCTTTAAGGGCTTGCTGCAGGGCCATACAACTCAGCACACACGTGATCCCCCCCCTTTTCTGCACACCAACAGAGCTTTCTGTTGGTGGGATTTGATCCTCCCAGGATGTTATATATATATTTATTTATTTCCTTTTTTTATCAATCATTTTTAATATTTTTTTTTAAACCCAGCCAGCCAATCAGCGTGATCAGCTGTCATAGGCTTTGCAACAGATCGCTTCCCTGCCTCCAGAGGGGACAGCCGTGTCGTACGGCTGTCCCCAGTACAGCACTGTATCACAGGTAGATGCCGGATTCACTGTGTAACAGTCTCCTAGCGGCGATCGCCACTGGGAGACTGATGACGGAGCGAAGCACTGATGAGGGAGTCCCGTGCAGTCATCCTGTGCCCACCCCATCACTACGGACCCTCCATTCAGAGGCTACTGCGCATGTGCAGCCCTGCGCCGCACGCACCCTGATTGCACTCCCGCCGTCGGGTACCGATTTTCCCATACTGCGCATGCACATAACACTATCGTGTGCAGAGGAGCCGCAATGGGGAGGCACATGGCTGGCCAGCTTTGAGGGAGTCACCGCTACTGGCTGGAGGGTCGCGGGATGATGGCGCAGGCACAGGATGACTGCAGGTTGCTGCAAGAAGCCCCAGGTACCGTAAGTTAAACTGCTTTTTTTCAGACTTTAGATATCTTTTAAGGCTGGGATTCCCAACTCCAGTCCTCAAGAGCCATATCCATGCCAGTGTTTAGGATGGACAGAGAAATAGCGAAGGTGTCCTGATTCAGTCAAATGAATAAAATTGAGCTGTGGCAAAAATGTGTGAGGATCTTGCCCCTTGAGGACTGGAGTTAGGCATAGTGATGCTCAAATACCCCTTTTTAAAATTCGAGTTTGGTCGAATTCGAATAGTAAATTATTCGAGGTCAGTCGAATATTCGAGTCGAATAATTTTTACTATTCGATTCGACCTCGGACTTCGAGCTCACTATTCGAGTCGGTATTCGAGCTAACTATTCGAGCTGACTATTCGAATTGGCCTTAAATAGCTTCCAACACTTGTTTTGAGGGTGAATGATGCAAGAAACCTCTTTTTTTCCAAGTAACAACAGCAAGTGATTATGTGGGGATGTTCCTTTAAAAAAAAATGTGGAAAGAGAAGTTGTGTCCTTAATTTTGTTCAGTAGTGTTACTGTATATACTTGTTCTTCTTCTTCTTTATCTTTCTTCTTCTTCTTCTCGATCTTCTTCTTCTATATTGTCTTCATCTTCATCTTCTTCTTCTTCTTCTTCTTCTTCTTCTTCTTCTTCTTCATCTTCTTCATCTTCTTCATCATCTTCTTCTTCTTCATCTTCTTCATCTTCTTCATCATCTTCTTCATCTTCTTCTTCATCTTCTTCTTCTTCTTCATCATCTTCTTCTTCTTCTTCTTCATCTTCTTCATCTTCTTCATCATCTTCTTCTTCTTCATCATCTTCTTCTTCATCTTCTTCTTCTTCTTCATCTTCATCTTCTCCTTCCTTTTCAATATCGTCTTCTTCTTCTTCACGTATTTCTCTTTTCAATTTTTTTTTTAAAGAAATGCAGCTATTTTTGAGCGTAACAAATAGCTGGTGGGCGCACGCATGTTGGAAGCGCCATTGTATGTGCTCCCTGGCAGTGGAAACACAAAGACAGCAGGAGGTAAATTCAGCAGCAGGAGGAGGAGGATGAGTGTGTGGCAGCAGGCAGTCAATGAGGCAGGCAGCTCGCCGTGACATAATAGCCCTGGTACCTAGCGGTGATACCAGGGCTGTAAATAAACACAACAGGAGGTCCCAGACAGCGGTCGTGCAGCCCACATTGTGTCCAATACACAACTGGGACAACACAGTTTTCAACCCGGGCACCTCAGAAAAATTAAACCTTTTTTTTTTTTTAATGGTTTGTTTGGTTTTTGGTTTTGCAACTAATATAGCGATTGTTTGACGTAATAGCTGGTGGCAGAGTGGCAGCAGAAGGTAAATCATCTGTGTACCCTGGCAGTGGGAAACACAGACAGACAGCAGCAGCAGGAGGAGGAATGGAGGAGTAGGCGAGCAGCTATTGTTTGACGTAATAGCTGGTGGCAGAGTGGCAGCAGAAGGTAAATCATCTGTGTACCCTGGCAGTGGGAAACACAGACAGACAGCAGCAGCAGCAGCAGGAGGAGGTATGGAGGAGCAGTGTGAGTGTGGCAGCAGGTAGGCAGCGTGACATAATAGCCCTGGTACCTAGCGGTGATACCAGGGCTGTAAATAAACACAACAGGAGGTCCCAGACAGCGGTCGTGCAGCCCACATTGTGTCCAATACACAACTGGGACAACACAGTTTTCAACCCGGGCACCTCAGAAAAATTAAACCTTTTTTTTTTTTTTAATGGTTTGTTTGGTTTTTGGTTTTGCAACCAATATAGCTATTGTTTGACGTAATAGCTGGTGGCAGAGTGGCAGCAGAAGAAGGTAATTCTGTGTACGCTGGCAGTGGGAAACACAGACAGACAGCAGAAGGGCAGTACACAGCAGCCCACTGTAGGTGTAAAATGTGTGGCTGCAGGCGACGTAATAGTCAAAGTGAACCAGGCTGGCTTAGTGAGCAGGAGCCAGGAGGTGGTAAAGGGTGGTAAGGCACATTAACGATGGTTCCGGCAGCCAGTTCATGTCCCCCTCTCGCCGACAACAGGGGCCAGGAACTCGCCTTCCACCCACGCCTGGTTCATCTTGAGAAACGTCAGTCTGTCCACAGACTTGTGAGACAGACGTGAGCGTTTCTCGGTGACCACGCCACCAGCTGCACTGAAGCAGCGCTCGGACAGCACGCTGGAAGGGGGGCAGGACAGCACTTCCAGGGCGTACTGCGCCAGCTCGCTCCAGATCTCCATGCGCTTGACCCAATACTCCATGGGATCAACAGGGGCATCGCTGTCAAGCCCGCTGTACGACCCCATGTAGTCAGCCACCATGCGGGTCAGGCGCTGGCTGTGACCGGAGGAGGATGCTGCTGCATGCATCTCCTCTCTAGTCACTGCTGCCGGAGCCTCTACAGTCCTGTAGAGCTCGTGGCTGAGAGACAGCAGGTCTGTGGGGCGCTTGCTGCTGCTGGATGCAGGCACCTGCTGCTGCCTCTGTGCTGGCTGCTGGACAGTGGGGGTGGAAGGCTGGGGGAAGGCTTCCTCCAAGCGCTCAACAAGGGCCTGCTGCAAGCTCCTTATTTGTTGCGCTGGGTCTCCTCCTGCAGGCGGCAGGAACTGGCTCAACTTCCCCTTGAGGCGTGGGTCCAACATCATGCTGATCCAGATGTCCTCCCTCTGCTTCATCTGGATCACCCTGGGGTCCCTGCGCAGGCACGTCAGCATGTGCGCTGCCATTGGGAAGAGGCGGGCCACGTCTGCTGGCACATCGACGTCAGTGCTGTCCTCATCCTCCTCCTCTGCCGCCTCATCCTCTCTCCACCCCCGCACCAACTCAGCTGCGCTGTGCTGATCCCCCTCATCAGCAGCCAGGTCAGGGACCTCCACCAAGTCCTCCTCCTCCTCCCCCTCAGAGGTGGACTGCGCAGCTGGTTGCCGCTCCTGCTGGTCCAAGGCTGCCGCTCCCTGTTCCAGCAAAGCATCGAGGGCCCTGTTCAGCAGAGAAACCAGGGGCACCCACTCGCAGACCATAGCATGGTCCCTGCTCACCATGTTTGTGGCCTGCAGGAAGGGAGCCAGCACTAAGCACACCTGCTGCATGTGCCTCCAGTCATCATCGGGGACGATGGACGGGAAGTTGCTGGTCTTGTCCCTTCTCAGAGCTGCGGAAACAGTGGCCAGGGCAAGGTACTGTTTGACAGCGCGCCTCTGTTCAACCAGACGCTCCAACATCGCCAGGGTGGAGTTCCAGCGAGTCGGAACGTCAAGGATCAGCCGATGGCGTGGCAGATCCAGCTCCTTTTGCACGTCTTCCAGGCTCGCACAGGCTGCAGCTGAGCGCCGGAAGTGACGCACAACATTCCTTGCCGTTTCCAGCAGTTCGCCCATCCCCTGGTAGGTGCGCAGGAACTTCTGCACCACCAGGTTCAGCACGTGGGCAAGACAGGGGATGTGGGTCAGGTTTCCCCTGTCTATTGCGGCAACCAGATTGGCCCCATTGTCGGCCACCACCTCTCCGACTCTGAGGCCTCTGGGGGTCAGCCAAATCCTCTCCTGCTCCTGGAGTTTGGCCAACACATGGGTTGCCGTCAGCTTGGTCTTCCCAAGGCTGACCAAGTGCAGCAGCGCTTGGCAGTGGCGGGCCTTCACGCTGCTGCTGAGGCGGGGGGTTTGGCCAGGTGTGCCGGAGGATGGCAGAGGATCGGAGGAACCTGCTGCAGTTCCCCTGAGCCTGCGGGGTGGCACCACCCACTGTGTTGCTGCTGCTGCTGTGCCCGCTGCTGCTCTCCCATCCTCACCCCCTTCCACCAAGCTGACCCAGTGGACAGTGAAGGACAGGTAGCGGCCTGTCCCGAAGCGGCTGCTCCAGGAGTCCATGGTGACGTGGACCCTTTCACCAACCGCGTGCTCCAGCCCTCGCTCCACATTGGCCATCACAAAGCGGTGCAGTGCAGGAATGGCCTTGCGGGAGAAAAAGTGTCTGCTGGGGAGCTGCCAGTCTGGGGCTGCGCAAGCAAGCAGCGCACGAATGTCGCTCCCCTCCTGCACGAGCGTGTACGGCAGGAGTTGGGAGCACATGGCCCGTGCCAGCAAGCCGTTCAGCTGCCGCACGCGACGGCTGCTGGGAGGCAGAGCCCTAACCACCCCCTGGAAGGACTCGCTCAAAAGGCTCTGGCGTGGCCTTTTGCTGACACGGGAATCAGCAGACACAGCAGAGGAGGCCACTGAGGACTGGCTGCCAGAACAGGCCTCAGTGTCGGCGGCAGGAGTTGCAGAGGGGGGAGGAGCAGTGCGTTTCCGCACTCCTGCTGGTGCTGCTGGAGGAGCAGGAGGGCGGGTGGCTGCTGTTGCTGCTGCTGCTGCTGCTGAAGGCTGTGCAGTGATGGGTGTGGTGCCACTGCCAGCACCAGATGCCTTCAGCCTCTGGAACTCCTCATGCTGGTGGAAATGTTTAGCCGCAAGGTGGTTGATGAGCGAGCTGGTGCTGAACTTTAAGGGGTCTGCACCTCTGCTCAACTTCCGCTGACAGTGGTTGCAAGTGGCGTACTTGCTGTACACAGTGGGCATGGTGAAAAAGCGCCAGATTGGTGACAGAAACATCCCCCTACGGCATGGAAGCGCTGCTGCCTGTCTCCCTGTGGTGGTTGGGGGGGGGGCTTGGGTGCGGCTGGTGGTGGTACTGGCTGATGCTGCTGCTGCTGCTGCTGAGCCTGAGACACCAGCAGGGTGTGGGACGCTGCCAATGCTTGCAATGATGCGCCTCCTTGCAAGGCCCACAAGCGCATCCTCCTCCTCCTCCTCAGAGCTGCTGAGGACGACATCCCCTGGAGGTGGTGGCACCCAGTCTCTGTCTGTCACCGGGTCATCATCATCATGCCCCTCCTGAAACATGTCCTGCTGGGATGATGACCCCCCAAACTCCTCTCCTGATGCATGGATGGGACGCTTGACTGTCGCCACAGTCTTGCTGTCCAATCCCTCCTCCCCCAAAGTGCCCATCAGCATCTCCTCCTCAAAATCGCCAACAACAGCAGACAATACCCTGATGGTGCCTGGGGTAAAAAGACTGCTGAGTGACAGGTCGGCGACTGATGGTGAACTGGCCTCCTCCCCAGGCCCTGCTGGGCGGCTGCTGCGAACAGGGGTGGTGGTGGTGGTGGTGGTGGTGGTGAGGGTGGAGGCCTCGGATGCAGAGCTGATGGCGGGCTGCTCATCCTCCGTCATGAGTTGCACCACAGTGTCTGCATCCTTTTCCTCAATGGGACGTTTCCGACCCGGCTGGAGGAAAATGGGAGCAGGTGCTACACGCTGCTGCTGCTGTGTCTCTGCAGCGTGAGTTGCAGATGCTCCTGCTGGGCGGCGCCCAAGGCGTCCACGGCCAGTGGCTATGGGAGGAATGTTAGCCACTGACGCTGCTGCTGCTGCTGCGGAACTGTGCATGGTGGCGCGCCCGCGGCCGCGGCTTGCCACAATGCTGCTCCCTCTCCTCCTGATTCCCTTGCTGCCCTTCCCCTTGCCCAAACCGCGCTGGCTGCCACTTCCAGACATCTTCAATGTTTTGGGCGTATAGACAAAAGTTTTTTAAAAGGGCGGGTGAAAAGTGGGGTACTTTAATGGAGTGGGTTGGTTGGTGAGGTGACTGAGTGAGTGTCCCCTAGTACAGTAAGTAAGTAGTAACAGTCAGGAAGTACAACTAGCAGTTACAATAATCAGTAGTAATCACAAGTAAATTTAGTGTGTGTACACTCAGACAGTGAGTGCGCGCACGCAGGAGCTAGTAGCCTATGAACACAGTGACTGAGTGTCCTAGACTCCTAGTACAGTAAGAGTAAGTAGTAACAGTAAGTACAACTAACTAATTACGATAATCAATCAGCGATCAGAAGGAAATAGAGTGTGGGTGGTGTGTGTACACTCAGACAGTGAGTGACCGCACGCAGGAGCTAGTAGCCTATGAACACAGTGACTGAGTGTCCTAGACTCCTAGTACAGTAAGAGTAAGTAGTAACAGTAAGTAGAACTAACTAATTACAATAATCAATCAGCGATCAGAAGGAAATGGAGTGTGGGTGTGTGTACACTCAGACAGTGAGTGCACGCACGCAGGAGCTAGTAGCCTATGAACACAGTGACTGAGTGTCCTAGACTCCTAGTACAGTAAGAGTAAGTAGTAACAGTAAGTAGAACTAACTAATTACAATAATCAATCAGCGATCAGAAGGAAATGGAGTGTGGGTGGTGTGTGTACACTCAGACAGTGAGTGCGCGCACGCAGGAGCTAGTAGCCTATGAACACAGTGACTGAGTGTCCTAGACTCCTAGTACAGTAAGAGTAAGTAGTAACAGTAAGTAGAACTAACTAATTACAATAATCAATCAGCGATCAGAAGGAAATGGAGTGTGGGTGGTGTGTGTACACTCAGACAGTGAGTGACCGCACGCAGGAGCTAGTAGCCTATGGACAGTGACTGAGTGTCCTAGACTCCTAGTACAGTAAGAGTAAGTAGTAACAGTAAGTAGAACTAACTAATTACAATAATCAATCAGCGATCAGAAGGAAATGGAGTGTGGGTGTGTGTACACTCAGACAGTGAGTGCACGCACGCAGGAGCTAGTAGCCTATGAACACAGTGACTGAGTGTCCTAGACTCCTAGTACAGTAAGAGTAAGTAGTAACAGTAAGTAGAACTAACTAATTACAATAATCAATCAGCGATCAGAAGGAAATGGAGTGTGGGTGGTGTGTGTACACTCAGACAGTGAGTGACCGCACGCAGGAGCTAGTAGCCTATGGACAGTGACTGAGTGTCCTAGACTCCTAGTACAGTAAGAGTAAGTAGTAACAGTAAGTAGAACTAACTAATTACAATAATCAATCAGCGATCAGAAGGAAATGGAGTGTGGGTGTGTGTACACTCAGACAGTGAGTGCACGCACGCAGGAGCTAGTAGCCTATGAACACAGTGACTGAGTGTCCTAGACTCCTAGTACAGTAAGAGTAAGTAGTAACAGTAAGTAGAACTAACTAATTACAATAATCAATCAGCGATCAGAAGGAAATGGAGTGTGGGTGGTGTGTGTACACTCAGACAGTGAGTGACCGCACGCAGGAGCTAGTAGCCTATGAACACAGTGACTGAGTGTCCTAGACTCCTAGTACAGTAAGAGTAAGTAGTAACAGTAAGTAGAACTAACTAATTACAATAATCAATCAGCGATCAGAAGGAAATGGAGTGTGGGTGTGTGTACACTCAGACAGTGAGTGACCGCACGCAGGAGCTAGTAGCCTATGAACACAGTGACTGAGTGTCCTAGACTCCTAGTACAGTAAGAGTAAGTAGTAACAGTAAGTAGAACTAACTAATTACAATAATCAATCAGCGATCAGAAGGAAATGGAGTGTGGGTGTGTGTACACTCAGACAGTGAGTGCACGCACGCAGGAGCTAGTAGCCTATGAACACAGTGACTGAGTGTCCTAGACTCCTAGTACAGTAAGAGTAAGTAGTAACAGTAAGTAGAACTAACTAATTACAATAATCAATCAGCGATCAGAAGGAAATGGAGTGTGGGTGGTGTGTGTACACTCAGACAGTGAGTGACCGCACGCAGGAGCTAGTAGCCTATGAACACAGTGACTGAGTGTCCTAGACTCCTAGTACAGTAAGAGTAAGTAGTAACAGTAAGTACAACTAACTAATTACGATAATCAATCAGCGATCAGAAGGAAATAGAGTGTGGGTGGTGTGTGTACACTCAGACAGTGAGTGACCGCACGCAGGAGCTAGTAGCCTATGGACAGTGACTGAGTGTCCTAGACTCCTAGTACAGTAAGAGTAAGTAGTAACAGTAAGTAGAACTAACTAATTACAATAATCAATCAGCGATCAGAAGGAAATGGAGTGTGGGTGTGTGTACACTCAGACAGTGAGTGCACGCACGCAGGAGCTAGTAGCCTATGAACACAGTGACTGAGTGTCCTAGACTCCTAGTACAGTAAGAGTAAGTAGTAACAGTAAGTAGAACTAACTAATTACAATAATCAATCAGCGATCAGAAGGAAATGGAGTGTGGGTGGTGTGTGTACACTCAGACAGTGAGTGACCGCACGCAGGAGCTAGTAGCCTATGAACACAGTGACTGAGTGTCCTAGACTCCTAGTACAGTAAGAGTAAGTAGTAACAGTAAGTAGAACTAACTAATTACAATAATCAATCAGCGATCAGAAGGAAATGGAGTGTGGGTGTGTGTACACTCAGACAGTGAGTGCACGCACGCAGGAGCTAGTAGCCTATGAACACAGTGACTGAGTGTCCTAGACTCCTAGTACAGTAAGAGTAAGTAGTAACAGTAAGTAGAACTAACTAATTACAATAATCAATCAGCGATCAGAAGGAAATGGAGTGTGGGTGGTGTGTGTACACTCAGACAGTGAGTGACCGCACGCAGGAGCTAGTAGCCTATGGACAGTGACTGAGTGTCCTAGACTCCTAGTACAGTAAGAGTAAGTAGTAACAGTAAGTAGAACTAACTAATTACAATAATCAATCAGCGATCAGAAGGAAATGGAGTGTGGGTGGTGTGTGTACACTCAGACAGTGAGTGACCGCACGCAGGAGCTAGTAGCCTATGGACAGTGACTGAGTGTCCTAGACTCCTAGTACAGTAAGAGTAAGTAGTAACAGTAAGTAGAACTAACTAATTACAATAATCAATCAGCGATCAGAAGGAAATGGGGTGTGGGTGTGTGTACACTCAGACAGTGAGTGCACGCACGCAGGAGCTAGTAGCCTATGGACAGTGACTGAGTGTCCTAGACTCCTAGTACAGTAAGAGTAAGTAGTAACAGTAAGTAGAACTAACTAATTACGATAATCAATCAGCGATCAGAAGGAAATAGAGTGTGTGTTGTGTGTGTACACTCAGACAGTGAGTGACCGCACGCAGGAGCTAGTAGCCTATGGACAGTGACTGAGTGTCCTAGACTCCTAGTACAGTAAGAGTAAGTAGTAACAGTAAGTAGAACTAACTAATTACAATAATCAATCAGCGATCAGAAGGAAATGGAGTGTGGGTGTGTGTACACTCAGACAGTGAGTGACCGCACGCAGGAGCTAGTAGCCTATGAACACAGTGACTGAGTGTCCTAGACTCCTAGTACAGTAAAAGTAAGTAGTAACAGTAAGTAGAACTAACTAATTACAATAATCAATCAGCGATCAGAAGGAAATGGAGTGTGGGTGTGTGTACACTCAGACAGTGAGTGCACGCACGCAGGAGCTAGTAGCCTATGAACACAGTGACTGAGTGTCCTAGACTCCTAGTACAGTAAGAGTAAGTAGTAACAGTAAGTAGAACTAACTAATTACAATAATCAATCAGCGATCAGAAGGAAATGGAGTGTGGGTGGTGTGTGTACACTCAGACAGTGAGTGACCGCACGCAGGAGCTAGTAGCCTATGGACAGTGACTGAGTGTCCTAGACTCCTAGTACAGTAAGAGTAAGTAGTAACAGTAAGTAGAACTAACTAATTACAATAATCAATCAGCGATCAGAAGGAAATGGAGTGTGGGTGGTGTGTGTACACTCAGACAGTGAGTGACCGCACGCAGGAGCTAGTAGCCTATGGACAGTGACTGAGTGTCCTAGACTCCTAGTACAGTAAGAGTAAGTAGTAACAGTAAGTAGAACTAACTAATTACAATAATCAATCAGCGATCAGAAGGAAATGGGGTGTGGGTGTGTGTACACTCAGACAGTGAGTGCACGCACGCAGGAGCTAGTAGCCTATGGACAGTGACCGAGTGTCCTAGACTCCTAGTACAGTAAGAGTAAGTAGTAACAGTAAGTAGAACTAACTAATTACGATAATCAATCAGCGATCAGAAGGAAATAGAGTGTGTGTTGTGTGTGTACACTCAGACAGTGAGTGCAGTGCGCACACGCAGGAGCTAGTAGCCTATATGAACAGTGACAGTGAGTGTCCCTACGGGTACAGTAAGAGTAAGTAGTAAGAAAGTACAACTAACTAACAATAATCTATCAGTAATCAGAAGGAAATAGAGTGTGTGTACACACAGACAGTGAGTGAGTGCACACACGCAGGAGCTAGCTAGTAGCCTATAAACAGTGACAGTCAGTGAGTGTCCTACTCCTAGTACAGTATAACTACAATACTATTAGTAAAGGACAGCAGAAATACTGGTATAGATGAGAGAAATAAACAGAGGACAGCTGCCCACAGAGGCAAGGCCCCCCTGAGGCCTAAACCTGTAAGCTTGCAGCAGCTGCCTGTCTCTAATGTAACACACAAGCTACTAACTAAAATACAATGTCTATCTAACTAACAACAATATAGGTGTATATGGCAGGTGTAGGTGAGCAAAAACGCTAGGTAAATGATCACAATAGAGCACTTGCTAAGCCAAAGCACAAAGGAGCAACTCTCTCTCTGTACAAGTCTCAGGCAAGCATGGAGAAACGGAACATGGCGGCCGCTATTTATAGGGTAGGGGCTGGCCAGGGTCCCCCTCTGTGATTGGCTGCCGTCAGAGGGCCTGGGAGCCCTCTGATTGGCTCTAAGGACATCAATCTGGGCTATGACGCTATTCGAGCTCGGTACCGAGCTCGAATAGCGCCGGGTTGCTCGAATAGCTCGAATAGTGAATGGGCTATTCGAGTGTACTCGGATAGCCCATTCGAATAGCTACAGCTATTCGGAGCTCGAATACCGAGCTCGAATAGCTGAAAAAGAGCTCGAATATTCGAGCTACTCGAATATTCGAGCTCTGCTGAGCACCAGGCATCTCTGCTTTAAGGAGTCGTAAGGGGAATGTAGTCAGCGAAGGATCGCAAGATGTATCACTAACCTTTAGGCTAGTGACATGTTCTGTTGTTAAGTGTGTGGGAGGGTTATAGTGCTAATGAAGCGGTGAACCAGTGATGTCACTTGGTGGGTGGGATAAGTAAGGAGAACAATGCTCTCAGTCAGTGATTGGCTGTCTGGATTTGCCAAGCGGATCGCTGGCTGAGCAGCTGGGGGCTGCTGAACACATGCTGGATTCTCAGCAGAGACAGTCTTTTGTGGCAGCCCTGGCCTAATTTCATCTAACATATGTATGGGGCTTTAATTGAGGTTGCCCACGGGACCATGAGCCTCAAATATACATTTGGCCGCAGCGAGCCGGCCACTTCAAACACTATACATTCTGCAACATTAACATTTTAAGTGACGTCAAGTATTGTATTATTCACCTGCAACAGATTTTTTTAATTGTTGCACTATTCATCTGTAACACTTTTAATTTAAATTGCTCACCTGCTATTCACCTGCTATTCACCTGCTTAGTATTCACAGAGTGAGGTAATCCTCCCCAGAGTCCCCGCCTTTACTTGTCAGAGACACAACCTCACTGGCATGCTATTTTTATACCCAATCATGGTCACAATCTGCTGACAATTAACTTAATTAGTTGCAAGGTGAGCCAACATGTTTTGTGTTTTTCCACTATTGCACAAATTTACCATTTTCTTGTTAGCCCGGCCCAACCTATTTTTGAAACATATTGCTGGAATCATATTACAAATTTGCATATATTGTCACAAACCAATTACATTTCTCAGTTTCAACATTTAAAGTGCTATCTTTGTACTATTCTGAATTAAATATAGAATTGACATGATTTGGAACTCACCACAACTACCTCCTAAGAATTTTTTTATTCTTTTAACTACTGGTTTTATACTTTTGCCGCCTCTGTTCTATTCTGGTCATATATATCCACCCCTGGTGGAGGGGGATACCCCTTTTTTCTTTCTACTATCCACAGAGAGCGACTGTAGCGATTGTGGAATTATCTCCGTGGTCAGCGCACAACATGTGCGCTGACACTGCGGGAACCCTCCACAAGCGTTTGGATAAGGGAACCCAGCTTTGGTGCAAATGCACCTGTAGAGAGAAATTCCAACCGGCAGATGGAGCTGTGGAGTACAGAGGACCGGGTGTCTCTGTACAATCACAGATGCCAGATGGAGATTGTACGATGTGGAGCAATACAGGGCAAATTAGCCACTCGAGATAGAGTGAGCACAGAGACAGAATGTATGTATGTCCACCAATCTAGTCGCCATCCAGCGACGGTTGACATACAACAGCAAAGACCAAAGTGAGAAAGCAATCGCAAGAATGGCGATTGCTAACAGAGACACTAGATGGAGTAAAGACAGGACATAGAATGAATAAAGACAGAACCAATTAGCAAACTGCAATCCAACACAAAGGAACAGATAGAACTAGCTAAACACGGTCACCACACGTTAAGCGCAATAGCGACAAAGCGCGTTCAAAGCACGGTCACCGCACGTTAAGCGCAACAGCGACAAAACGTACCAACCCTGACTAACAAATGAAACATGGAAAATGAAAGCTAACAGATAACGCGAACACTTGCTAATCGGTTGCCTCACCCAGACAACAGCAAGCGTTCGTTCCAGACAAGACAGACAGAAGGAGTAACCAGTAGAAACCGCAGCTAAGGTTAAACTCCAAGGTATAGACAACAGAGATCCACCGCCTCTATCGCTAGGGCGAATGCGATCTAGGAACAGGACAGAACGATTCACTTTCAGCCACCGCTGGCGACAGTACCATCGCACGGACCAGACAAGACAGACAGAAGGAGTAACCAGTAGGAACCGCAGCTCTGGCTTACACTCCAAGACAGGGTACAGAAGGATCCACCGCCTCTACCGCTAGGGCGGATGCGATCCAAACAGACAGACAGAAGGAGTAACCAGTAGCAACCGCTGCTCTGGCTTACACTCCAAGACAGAGTACAGAAGGATCCACCGCCTCTACCGCTAGGGCGAATGCAATCCAAACAGACAAGACAGAACTAGGCAATACAGATAATAAACAACCTGACTGCACTAGAAGGAATGCTAGTGCACTCCCAAGGATAACTACTCTAAGACAATATTAGCAAACAGTAGCAGAGGGCTGAAACTCAAGATAAGTCCAGCAGAACCAAACATTTATGACTAGCAGGGAATTCTGGGAGGAAATGGCATGTATACTGCAAGCCTTCAAGAGAGGCAGAGCTATCAATAACCAGATGAGTGAATGCAAATCCCTCACCAGAACAGCAAGTCTGAAACTTGCAGAGTGAAAACAGGTCTCCTTTCCAGGGACCTGCAGCATGCAGACCTGAAAAATGGTCAAAATGCTGCCTGCCTGTTCAGACAGCAGAGCAGATCATTACAGCGACTTCTTAATCCTGAGTGAGGACTGGACAATCTCCTCACCTGCCTATACAGTGGTTGCCTTGGAGGTAACCCTGGTTTGTGAGTATAAAATTGTACTCTGTCATTACTCCTACCTGTATAACAATCTACTACACTATATTGGGCTCTCGGTTTCTCTTTTACATATCACCACATTTTGTATTTATTTATCACAACTTTTTTTTTTAATGGGGAGATTTGGTTCTGGGCCCTTTTACACTTAATGTGTCGAGTTGAGTTGCGGCCCATTTTGGCAAATGGGACGAAACGCAATTAAACACAAAGCATTAAGTGTATAAGGGCCCTTCAAGAGAGGGACAGTTCCTCTAAAAAGCCCTAAAACAGGGACTGCTGGAATCTGTGTGTAAGGGCTGGTTCAGACGGACGTTTGGAGGCGTCGAGTTCATTGGCGTTGCGTTCGTGATGCGTTCAGGCTTTCAGCAGCGTTCGCATTGCGTTCGGATGCGGTCGCGTTTTTTCTTCCCCTAGGGGAACATTCCAGGGGCGGTTAACCGCCCCTGGAAGCAACATGTAGCTTCCAGGGGCTCCTTGAACGCCAGTGAAAATCGGGACCCGAACGCCGCGTTTGTGCAAACGCGCGTAAAAGCTTGGTAAAAACGCTCCCATTCACTTGAATGGGAGCGTTTAACGCCAAGCCCCGAACGCTGGCAGTAAACGCTCTGCAAACGTCCGTCTGAACCAGCCCTTATATCTACAGTATATTTCAAGACAGAATTTATTCATAGATTCTCAGATCTGTTTTTCACATTATATACTTCACATTATGTCCACTTTGTATCATGTGTACTTCATGGTGTGAACTGAGGAAAATACTATATATGTTTGAGAAATATGCCATCTAGTGGCAACAGAGACATCTGAAATTAAAGCTGAACTTGAGACAGACAGCACAAAGCCCACATAGTACAAAGCAGGTATGTTGGGCAGCGGAGGCTGGCTGGTAATATGAGCGCAATGCTGATTGCGGCTTTAGTGTTGCCCAGTGTATAATATCTGTGCCGGAGGCGGAGCATAAGTACAAAACTTCTTAACAACTAATAGCGCCGGCAAGCGGTGCAGATACCGGCAAAGGGAATGTTTAGCGGCTGAGATTGCAGCTCAGATATCGGTAAGAGTAGGGAGTGGGTGGGTTAGTGTGAGAAGAGGGTTAGGTAAAGTGGTAGTAAAATATCATTAAAATAACCTTTATTCTACTATTGTTATTAGCCAGTGCCCAATAGAAGAATAGCGGTAATTTTTACTGATATTCTATTAGCGACTTCACTTGATGCCCAGATTACTGCAGTGGCCATTTTCAGTTTATGCCACATAGAATAAACTGATCACCCCAACATTAAACCTCTGGCAGGTAAAGTGAATAACATTGATAATTCACGCACGCCATTCCAACGGGTTCTCAGACGCAGCTTTGAATAGCATCCTTATACGAGGTCCAGAAGATATGTCTGTTGCGATTTATCTTACTATTTTGTGATATATTTATAAACTGTTGAAATTAGCCTTAACTATGAGTTCTTTGAAGGACATACAAGGTGACAAATAAAATCAAATTTTACTTACATGGGGCTTCTTCCAGCCCCTGGAGGTCTTCTGGGTCCCTTGCCGCAGCTCCGGTGCTCCCCGGTGGCTAGCTGGCTGCCCATAAGACTCGCGGCCCATCGATGGGTCAGTGCTTCTGCATGAGCACGTGCGCAAACACGCCCATGTCATCTGACGCAGAGTAGTATACGCCCGGTGACGTAGGTCTGTTCATGCATAAACAGAAGCCCCTACCTGCCAATGGGTTGGCGAGCCTTATGGGCGGCCAGTGGGACACCAGGGAGCTCCATAGCTGTGGCAAGGGACCCAGAAGACTTCCAGGGGCTGGAAGAAGCCCCATGTAAGTAAAGTTTGATTTTATTTGTCACCTACTTTATCCTTTAAGCTGGGAATTTACTCCTGAATAAGTGAAAATTACCTGTGTGAGGTTCACGAAATGTGTCAAGTTTTGTCTTACCTCAGCTGAAAAAAGCATAATTACTGTGATATTTAAATAATATTATGGTTATATTCATTCATTAGAAGTGTCTGAAGCAATAGTGGATGCACTTCAGAAAAAAGGAGTTTCTACCAGCTTTTCTCTTTATGCACTTTATTTATAGGCAGAAATGTTACAATAAATAAACGCTGTTTATGTAAAAATGACTACTGTTGATGGCAAAGTGTGTTGTTTCGCCAATTTTATGATGTTTATATATTGTGAAAAAAACTTTCTATATATTTTTTAATAATAAATAAATTGACCTGACTTATATCTACTTTACCCTAAATGATGTTCCTATAAACGTACATTATGGGCAGCACGGTGGCGTAGTGGTTAGCTCTCTCGCCTTGCAGCGCTGGGTCCCTGGTTCGAATCCCAGCCAGGGCACTATCTGCAAAGAGTTTGTATGTTCTCTCCGTGTCTGCGTGGGTTTCCTCCGGGCACTCCGGTTTCCTCCCACATTTCAAAAACATACGGAAAAGTTAATTGGCTCCCCCTAAAAAAATTGGCCCTAGACTACAGTACTTACACTACATAATCTAGACATATGGCAATGGTAGGGATTGGATTGTGAGCTTCTTTGAGGGACAGTTAGTGACAAGATATATATATACACTGTACAGCGCTGCGTAATATGTCGGCGCTATATAAATACTAAATAATAATAATAATAATTATGCCTGTGAAAAATCCTAAGTGCTTCTCCAATTAAACAATATATATGCAAACAGAATGAGCAATAACAAATGTATACTCTACTTATGAGGTTGGAGGTTACATATTCTGTAGTGGCTGGATAGTGTACTGGTTAAGGGCTCTGCCTTTGACATGGGAGACCAGGGTTCAAATCCTGGCTAGGTCAAGTATCTATTCAGTAAGGAGTTCAAGGCAAGACTCCCTAACACTGCAGGGTGGCCTCTTGAGCGCGTCCCAGTGGCTGCAGCTCTTGAGCGCTTTGAGTCCGACAGGAGAAAAGCGCTATACAAATGTTCAGATTATTATTATTATTATTATTATATTCTCCTAATTCCAAATTTGAACTTTTTTACTTTTTTTTGTTATGCTGGGTTCCTTTATGGCTCTATGATTTAGAACACGGATTAATTTGTTACACTGGCACATGCCAAAGGTTGGCATTATGGCATATACTAGGATTAGACAGTAGGCGGACAGACATTTCTTGAAGTCCATGGCAACTGCAATGATCCAAGCTACTGTGATATGGGTCTAATTGTAAAAGTTAGTTAAACCAGTGAGCAGCTTCACAATGCAGGAGAGCATCTTCACAACTCATGGCTTCTCCCAGTTTGCTTTGGTTAATACCTCCCATAAGTGGTCCAAGGAAAGACAATCATTGAGTTAGTAATGCCCATGAGTGTTCAAGGCTGACTGATGCCCTGGGTGGGAAAGGCTAGCCTGTATTATGAAGTCTCAAAGTTGAGCTACTATAGCACAAAATGCCAGGAAACTTCATGTGGGCCATGAGATAAAGAATGCACACTGCAGATACTATCTACATGGAATTTGTATGCTCTCCCTGTGTTTGTGTCGGTATCCTCTGGGCACTCTAGTTTCCTCCCAAACCCAAAAGCATAATGATTGGTTAATCAGTCCCACTAGTCTCAACATTACCATAGACCATACGTGCCAAACTCTGTCACGTGGTGCCAAATCTGGTACGAATATCCATAAAATTTGGCCCACAAGCGTTTTACCCCCTCTGCATTATGTGTGGCTCACTCTAGACCACCAGGGAAGCTATATTGGAGGTGAAGCCCTAGATCACCAGGAAGCTATATGGGGCAGGGGGAAAGCACTACCAGTAGGGTACTGTATAGGGGTGCAAAGGGGGACCACTAAGCACCAGAAAACTGTTTAGGGGTGGGAGGGGGACCACTAGACTGTAGGGATTTTTATAGGGGAGTGAGGGGGATGACCAGAAACCAGATGACTGAACAGGAGAGGTAGGACCACTATACTCTAGGAAACGGTATAGGGTAAGTAGGAGGCATTAGACAGCAGGGAACTGTATAGGGGAGGGGGCCACTAGACAACCAGGAAATGTATAGTGGCAGTGACGTAGCAATAGGGGGTGCTGAGATTGCGACCGCATCAGGGCCCTTGGGCCAGAGGGGCCCTCCCTCAACTGCATTATTAGCTTTCTATTGGTCCTGTGCTAGTAATAATCACTTCTATAGATGCTTTGAAAAGTAGAAATCAAAACCAAACTGTTCCCCATCCCCTTCTTGCACCTCTGACAGTGTAGTTGTTCTTGGCAGGTTTTGATGCGCTGTATCAATTGTTATGTATAGAGCGCTTGGGGGGCCCCAAGGTAAAACTTGTACCGGGGCCCATAGCTCCTTAGCTACGACCACTGTATGGGGAAGGGAGAAGGACATCAGACACCAGGGAACTTTATAAGGGAGGAAGGTGGTCACTAGACATTGAGGTTGGCCCGTGACTTGGTCCTAGCGTTCGATTTCGGCCCACTTTGTATTTGATTTTGACACCCCTGCCTTAGACTAAGGATATTAGGCTGTGAGTATGGTAGGAATTAGATTGGGAGGTCCTCTGGTGGACAGTTAATGACTTTTCATTAATTTACCGATATCAGCTAGCTTAGCGATCTGTAGATAGTACATCCCATGCAGAGTCTTGTCTTGCCATGGCACCTCTTCTTGGTCTCCCTTCCATGTCTCCTGATGTTTTAGCATTATCTCCTCATTCGTGGGTGCCATCTGATGTACTACTGGGAACTGTTTTTTTTTATTCCCGGATAGCTGCTTTGACACTCACCAGATCTTGCATACCCTTTTTTCAGCTGCTATAAAGCCAATTATTATACAATTATAAAACACTGCATCCCATAATTGATGCTAAAGGATACACACTATGAAGTGCTAATGGTATGCAAATGCAAATTTTTAAAAACAGGGACCATTATATTCCTTAAAGAGACACTGAAGCAAAAAAAAAAAAAAAAAAGATATAATGACTTGTATGTGTAGTTAAGAAATAAAACATTAGGAGCAGAGAAATAAGTCTAATATTGTTTCCAGTACAGGAAGAGTTAAAGAGAATCTGTATTGTTAAAATCACACAAAAGTAAACATACCAGTGCGTTAGGGGACATCTCCTTTTACCCTCTGTCACAATTTCGCTGCTCCCCGCCGCATTAAAAGTGGTTAAAAACAGTTTTAAAAAATTTGTTTATAAACAAACAAAATGGCCACCAAAACAGGAAGTAGGTTGATGTACAGTATGTCCACACATAGAAAATACATCCATACACAAGCAGGCTGTATACAGCCTTCCTTTTGAATCTCAAGAGATCATTTGTGTGTTTCTTTCCCCCTGTTCTCATGCACTAAAGTTTCAGGCTGCTCTTTTCTTCCTGCAAACAGCTTTGCCCTTGTCTGTAATTCCTCACTATGTGAAAGCCTAGCCAGCTCAGAGGACGATTTATCCAGCTTGTAAAAGATAAGAGAGAAGAGAGAAGCTGCTCTAATCCTAAATAATACACAGGCAGTGTGCATAGAGGGGCCTGGAAGGGGGAGTTCATAGCAGAACCACAACACTGAAGAACTTGGCAGCCTTCCAGACACAGGCCGACAAGTCTGACAAGAGAAAGATAAGTTGATTTATTACAGAGACTGTGATAGTACAAAGTGCTGCAGTAAGCCAGAACACATTAGAATAGCTTTTGGAACTTGTAGGATGATAAAAAACAGGATGCAATTTTTGTTACGGAGTCTCTTTAAGAAACTCCAGTTGTTATCTATGAGAAAGGGCCATTGAGCTGCACCACTTTCAAAGTTGCAGAGAACTCTGGCTTCTGAAGCTTATTAACTCAACTGTCAGTCACTGTATTTTCTTTTTCTCTGCAGAGGACAGTTCAATAATTCATTGGCCTGCTCTGTAAAAACATTTAGAATGCTGAGTAGTATGTAAACTGCAAATATTAGAGAATGATGCAATGTTATAAAAAACACTATATAACTGAATATAAAAATATGAGAATATTTTCTTTGCTACTAATGTTTCAGTAATTATCCATACTAAACATACAATTCATTATATCATATTTTATTTTCCGCTTCAGTATCTCTTTAATAGCAGGTTTTGATTAGTGGGCTGCACCATGCCTGCGTAGTAAGCTGAAGCTGCTTGTGCAGGCACTGCAAGGCACCGTGCCTGCGCAGTAAGCTGAAGCTGCTTGTGCAGGCACTGCAAGGCCATACTTGTGAAGAGAAACATGGACGTGAACTTTCAGAGGGCCCCAGGCAGCGGAGGTGGTATGGAGGAGGACATGGGAAACCTCTGATGGATCCAGAGCCTTCCCTCCTCTAATGGCCCATACTCACGGGCAACTTTTTGGCATGTCGCTAGCACACGGGAGCGTGTGCGCGACATGCCGGCGACAGCTCGTCGCCAGGTCCCTCCGCATACACACGGCGGAGGGACCTGGCAACTGATGCGGCGGAAGCTGTCGCTGTTGTCCCTCCCCCCGCCGGAAGCGCCGTCTATTTGCAATTATGTTGCTGTCGCTAGTCCGCGTACTCACACGGACTAGTGACAGTTGCGGCGGAGTTGCTTGCGGCAGCGACTGTCGCCAGGCGATTGACCGCGCCAATCGCCTGGCGACATCAGCGACGGGCGACAGTTCGGGGTGCGCGCCCGTGCAACGCCGCATACTCACGGGCGACCCGTCGCCGCAACATGCGCGCGCCGCATGTTGCGGCGACAATTGTAGCCCGTGAGTATGGGCCATTAGGTAAGTAGCTGGTTTGTTTGTTTGTTTGTTTGTTTTATTCATACGCCTCAGGTTAAGTTAAGAAACATGGAGTAAAATATTTTATCCTAGGAGTGATATAAATCTCGTCCTGGACCATCCCAGCTACAAATTCCCACACAGTGCTGCTGCAATGTGGAGTTTGTATGTTCTCCCCCCAAACCACCTATCGATCATGGTGGCAACAATAAGCTATGGCTGTGATAGGTTTTAAAGGACCTCTGTTGCGAAAACAGAAAAAAATTAAGAAGTACCTTTTTTCCACAGTAAAATGAGCCATAAATGACTTTTGCTGCTGTCACTTACAGCAAGTAGTAGAAATTTGACATTACCGACAGATTTCGGACTAGCCCATCTTCTAACCCTGAGAACCCCCCGGTTCTCAAAGTTTTCTTTATTTTTAAAAGCACTTAGTGAATGACAGTTGCTCCGTCCAACTGCAAAAAAAGTGTGCAGTGAGCAGGGAGGCTGGGCATCATCTTTGTATAAATCTTTTTCAGGGAATGTCTTTATAAAGAATAAAGATCATACTGAGAATCCCCCATGAAGAGATGGACTAACCAAAAAACCTGTTGGTGATGTCAGATTTCTACTACTTACTGTAAGTGACAGCAACATAGGAGAAGAGTAATGTATGGCTCATTTACTCTAGAAGACATGTACTTCTTATTTGCATGTGTTTTAAATTTTAAGATTTTCGCGACAGTTCCTCTTTAATTGTGAATTAACTGCTCAGTCACAAACTGGGTTTGTCTCATATGTGGTGTATCAAACTACAAAAGAAAAGTGGAAGTAAGGTAAAATTAAAATGTCTGCGATGGGGGATTGTCACTGCATGTCTATGGGAAGCTTGTCATGTATGGTGGCAACACAATGCTGAACAATGCTGCCATCTAGTGTCACATTTGTACAAGTATTGCAGAACAAAAACTGATCACTGATAAATAAGCACTGTATGTTGAAAGTAGGAACATAAATGTTCTTGGCGGAAGGTAAACCCAAATATTTACAGTGTTACTACTCGTCTGATTATTAATTGCTAGGGAGGATCCATATTGCCATATATTGTGAAATCCTAGGCAGCTCATTTAAAAGGATTGCAAAGTTAGGTCTCGTTCACATCAGAGACGTTTCTGTGCGCTTTTCACAGTGCATTGCCCTGTGCGTTCAGCAAGGTATTGATTTTCCCATGTAATTGAATGTAGCTGGTTCACATCTATGCAAAAACGTAGTGTTGCATGCATTTCTGTGCATTGAGCTCAGGGGCGTAACTATAGAGCCTGCAAGCCATGCAGGCGCAGGGGGGCCCAGAAGAAGAGAAGATATGCCGCCTGAAATGGGGCACTAGGACCTGGGAAGAGAAGGCGTACTTCCTGGACAAGGGGTAGCTTGGATGCTTCGCTTCTCCATCCTTGCCATTGCCCCCCCCCTCAATCACACAGTGTGCATGACATAACCCCTCCTGCTGCAACACCACACAGTGCAGGCTGGGAAGAAGAAAGCCGTCGTAAGTGAGACCCAGCCTGCCTGCAGCCAGTGTCACTGTGCGGGCTTGTGACACAGCCAGCCTGCCTTCCTGCGGCTGTGTCGAGATGGGGACAGGACTGGTGGAGAGGCTGGCCTGAGACTACAGGGCTGGAGACAGTGGTGTTTTTTTTTTAATCTATATACTGCATGGCTGCCTAATTTATTTTTTTTTAAGGCAGAAGGAATTGGTCCTGATTACTGTTTTGGGAAGGGGGGTGGCAGGGTCTGGTGCCTGCCTGATATGTTTTATGGGTACTGGGAGGGGTGGGGTCAGGGGGTGCCTGCGTCATTTCCACTTTGTGGGGGGGGTAGGTGGGTGATTGACTGCTTAATTTATTTATTTATTTTTTGGAGGGGGGCTGCCTGATTTGCATTTTGTGGGGGTTTGCCTGCATGATTTCTGTTTGGGTGGTTCGGAAGGGGGGCCCCATCCAAAGTTTCGCAGGAGGGCCCAGTGGTTTCTAGTTACGCCCCTGATTGAGCTGTAAACCGCACTTCAATGCAAGTGAACGGGATGTGGTTTTTTAGCGCATAGAAGCGCATGCGTTTTTTACCCCTAAATACATTTACATAAAAAAAAAAAAAAGATTTATTGTCAACTGCTACTGCTACAATAAGCAAAATGCGCTTTAAAGAAGTGCAGCGCAACACAGAAAAGCGCACACAATCGTTTTCCACCATGCGCTTTCTCACGTTTCTCAGTGCAGCAGATTAGAGTTGGGCCGAACCTCCGATTTTAGGTTCGCGAACCGGGTTCGCGAACTTTCGCGGAAGGTTCGGTTCGCGTTAAAGTTCGCGAACCGCAATAGACTTCAATGGGGATGCGAACTTTGAAAAAAAAAATTTATGCTGGCCACAAAAGTGATGGAAAAGATGTTTCAAGGGGTCTAACACCTGGAGGGGGGCATGGCGGAGTGGGATACACGCCAAAAGTCCCCGGGAAAAATCTGGATTTGACGCAAAGCAGCGTTTTAAGGGCAGAAATCATATTGAATGCTAAATGACAGGCCTAAAGTGCTTTAAAACATCTTGCATGTGTATACATCAATCAGGTAGTGTAATTAAGGTACTGCTTCACACTGACACACCAAACTGTTCACTGAACAGAACAGGTATACAGTGGCGGGTTCACTGAACAGAACAGGTATGCAGTGGCGGGTTCACTGAACAGAACAGGTATACAGTGGCGGGTTCACTGAACAGAACAGGTATGCAGTGGCGGGTTCACTGAACAGAACAGGTATACAGTGGCGGGTTCACTGAACAGAACAGGTATGCAGTGGCGGGTTCACTGAACAGAACAGGTATACAGTGGCGGGTTCACTGAACAGAACAGGTATGCAGTGGCGGGTTCACTGAACAGAACAGGTATACAGTGGCGGGTTCACTGAACAGAACAGGTATGCAGTGGAGGATTCACTGAACAGAACAGGTATACAGTGGCGCCTTCACTGAACAGAACAGGTATACAGTGGCGGGTTCACTGAACAGAACAGGTATGCAGTGGCGGGTTCACTGAACAGAACAGGTATACAGTGGCGGGTTCACTGAACAGAACAGGTATGCAGTGGCGGGTTCACTGAACAGAACAGGTATACAGTGGCGGGTTCACTGAACAGAACAGGTATACAGTGGTGGGTTCACTGAACAGAACAGGTATGCAGTGGTGGGTTCACAGTACAGGTATGCAGTGGTGGGTTCACAGAACAGGTATGCAGTGGTGGGTTCACAGTACAGGTATGCAGTGGTGGGTTCACAGAACAGGTATGCAGTGGTGGGTTCACAGAACAGGTATGCAGTGGTGGGTTCACTGAACAGGTATGCAGTGGTGGGTTCACAGAACAGGTATGCAGTGGTGGGTTCACAGAACAGGTATGCAGTGGTGGGTTCATAGAACAGGTATGCAGTGGTGGGTTCACAGAACAGGTATGCAGTGGTGGGTTCACAGTACAGGTATGCAGTGGTGGGTTCACAGAACAGGTATGCAGCCAGGGACAAGCTAAGCCTAACTAATCTTTCCCTATGAGAGAGTGTGCAGCAGCTCGCCCTACTCTCACTAATGCAGGCACACGAGTGACCGTAATGGTCGCCGCTGCCTGCCTTTTAGTAGGGGGGGAGTGGCTCCAGGGGCTAGTGTAGCCTAATTGGCTACACTGGGCCTGCTGACTGTGATGTAGAGGGTCAAAGTTGACCCTCATGGTCTATTATGGGGCGAACCGAACTTCCGCAAAAGTTCGCCTGCGGGACACGAACGCGAACCACGGAAGTTCGCATGGAACCGTTCGCAGGCGATGTGAACAAGGCCTTAGTGCAGATGTGTATGCATAAAATGTAACTATGTTTAGCAAGCAGGGGTCCTCAAATTCGGGGGGCCGAATCAACTACTAACAGACTGCTGGGGGGCCAGAGTACACATAAAATGATGTAGAAAAACATTACATTGAACCTAGATATTGTAGACCACACCTATTATGATGTGTGGCCCTCATGTCTCCCATTTAACCAGAACAGATGTTATGCCCCCAATACAGCAAGTGCAGATAGCCTGTCACCCAACTCAGCGAGTGCAGTTATTATGCAACACCAACACAGCAAGTGCAGATACCGTGACCCTAACATAGCAAGTCATATGTATGCCATATTATCATGTAATGGCCACATCTATAAGTAATACATTTTGTGTGTGGGGGGCCAGTAAAAAAGCCTCAGGGGGCCGCATTTGGCCCGCGGGCCTTAGTTTGAAGACCACTAAGAAACTATGATAGCTAACATTGCTGATGACCTGATTTTAAAAGGAATACAGACAAATGGCTCGAGTTACAATGTTTCAGGCTAATGTAACACATGTGCAGTGCGATTGTCCTGCGGCAGGAGAGGCCGGAGCAGGACAATCACGTCGCACCATTCCCCCGGGCATAATACCCTGCGGCAAAGTGCGCTAACAGGGTAATATGCGTAGTAAAATTGTACATAGGTAGATCATTTTGACTTGTTAATTTTTAAAGTAGTTCACAAGCCGAAAAAGTGTGAGCACCTCTGTTTTAAATAATAATAGGTATACCTTAGTCCCTAGGTTCTCAATGTGTGGTACTGTTAAGCTTGGAGGTGTAATCTCCACAGTCAGCATACAACACATAAGCTGACGTGAAGGAGGTACACACACCAGCACAAGGGATCAGGATATCCCCAGTTTAGTGGAGGAGAGGACTGACTCCAATAGGAGATTGTGGTGCACAGAGCCGGTGCAGATCCGAACAGCCACAAACAACACTTTCGTAATAACGTCTCAGCGCAAAGTAGCGCTGAGCGCATAAACCAGGACTGAAGAGATCAGAACAAGTAGACAGAATGAACGCTTGCTAGCTAGCGGCTACTTAGCGACAGCAAGCGTCCAAAACCAGACAGACTGGAATGAGGCAGCCAATGCGTTGCGGCGATGGCGTGCCTCACAAAGACAGGACAGGATAGTCAGAAAAAAGCAGGATCAAGATAGATGAACGTAACACAGATAAATATACAATAAGTATGATTTCCTAGCGTATTACAATTACAGCTATCAATGAAACTATTCGTAACGTCTGACTAACATATGTATATATCGGCAATGAACCGATATATGACATAAGCAGGAACTCTGACTAAGACTGGAGTAATACAGGGAACAGGACTCAGAAGGATTCGCTATCTCTTTGCAGAGATGAACGCAATCCACAAACAGGACCAGGAACAGGATAACTAGCTCAGCGTGCTGGAACGCTGACTAACAGAACACAGGATATAAACAGTTCGTGTACGTATATATCAGCGACACTGATGTATCAACGTAACACGAATTCAAGGAAAATAACAAAATGCGCAAGTATGCGTATATATTGGCGATGAACCAATATATGACACAAGACAAGCAAGTAACAACTTCTAGAACAAGAGCAGAACTAGGAGGACTCGCTGACCCCTTCGCAGGAGTCAGCGCAGTCCACACGGACCAGGAACGAGGTGGGGCACGAGCAGAGTAACAGATAGAATCTGAGACTATGGTAGCCCATGAGGCATTGCAGGAAGCAGTTCTTTATACTGAGGTCATCCAATGGGAGCAGACCTGCAGATTCCCACACAAGTGAATGGTAATTAATCACAGGCTGATAGCAGGAAAAGGCAGACAATGATATGCAGCCTGCAGGAAAGGAACCGCCCCTCCACTGCAGCAGACAATGTTTGTTTACACAAAAGCATATTAAACTGTCATTAACTTCAGAGCGACTGCAGATGGAATCAGCAACTAGTTTAAGTGCAAACCAAACTATGCAAGCAAATGCATGTAATGACATTAGAACTGCTTGGTTTGCAATACCACTGCAGTCAGCAGTAAACGCTGCAGAAGCGATCATAACAGTACCCCCTCCCTTAAACGCGGCCTCTGGACGCCTATGAAAACTGACATATTTCTCCTGAACCACCCAAACCAAAAAATCAGAAGTGGGAAATCCAGCAAACTGATCTGACTGAAAATTCATGAAGGTCGGATCCGTCCGACAAAACCAAATTCCCGAATCAGTCTCACCAAAACTAGACCAATTGGAACCAGAACCTACCGAACCATGCCCGTCAGCACTACAAGCCTCAGTGTGACACCCATCAGAACCACGACTTCCAGAAAACAACCCCAAGAAACTCTCTGCGCGATACCCACCGCCTTCCAAGGACTGTCCAAAAACGCCAAAGCCTTTGCAATGCCCACCGGAACTGTCCTTACCAACACAAAACCCACTGTTGAACCAGTCCAAGGTACCAGGACAAGTTTCCTCAGAGATCTCCCAGAACACTTGGAAGCTCCAAAGAGATCCCCACAGGTCAGAACGCCCCTTAGGCTCACATGGAGAACTATCAAGAACCCCTATGGAACCCAGGGCAACTCCAGAGTCAGGGTCACAAGGACAAACATCAAGATCAGGGCTTTTAGGGACCAGAACCATCTCCGGGCATGCAGGCCAACCGGCAACATCAGAACATGTCTCCACTAGGGAAGCACGTGAGCACGCTAACACAGACACATCTGGGCACTCTGGTATACGAAGCACATCTGGGCACACCGGCACAAGAGAAACCTCTGGGCATGTCAAGGAACTGCGAACCTCAAAGTCAGTCAAGACAGGACCGAAACCAGAACCGGGCAAAAAAAATTCATCATGACTAGACTTCACAGTTACTGGATTCTCACTAAAAACTGCAGGATCAGACTTAGATGTCGCTGATTCCAGCAGGGTTATTAACAAATCATGTTCAGGGGCATTTACAAGACAGGGCAAATCTTCTGATGTATGCACTGAACTAGACAGGGTTCCCATAGCTTCTTCTGGACTAGACAGAGACTCATCAAATACACTGGACTGGAGCTCATGAAGGGCTGCAAAACAAGTCAATATTGCAGCAATCCCCACTGAACTAGGCAAAACTGAGAAACTCACTGGACAGGAAGGGGACTCTGGAACTACTGCCACACCGGGCAGAAAACCAGAATTTTCCAGGATACAGGGCTGGGTCTCAGAAACACTCATTAACCCGGACTGAAATTCTGAGATTTCTATTATTTTTTCCAGCGAGTCAGAATTATCCATGTTACAGGGCAAGACTTTTGAAACATTCAGAGGACAGGGCTGGAGTTCCTCGGCTGTTACAACACTGGAGAGGGACTCAACAACATTGGTTAAATCAGACTGTGTACAGGGCAAGGTATCTAACACACTTGCTGACGAGGACAATATTTCAATGGCTTCTGCTTCGCTGGGCAGAAATTCATCAAGTTTTATTAGAGCAGACTGTAATTCCAAAACAGCTGCTAGACAAGTGAATATTACTGTAACACCAACTGAGGTAAGCAGTGCCTCAGACTGCTCTGCTAGAGGGTTTGAAGTATCCAAAGTACTGGGTGAAGCATAAGACTCTGTGACCACAGCTTCACTGGACAGGATCACCGAACAGTCCACACTGCAGGGCAAAACCATGGAAGCACCTGCTGGACAGCATAATGATTCTGTGACCTGAGTTTCATTGGAGAGATCTACTGCACAATTCATGGTACAGGGCAAGTTCACTGGAACATTTTCTGAACACGGTAATAATTCTGCGATTTCGGACTCACATAGCAGACGCTCTGAGTTATTCATGAAACTAGAGTGAGGTGTAGAAACAGGAAGATCAAAACACAATGTTTGCGCATCTAAATCACCATTCAATTGTGAAATTGGAAAATTCAGATGCTGGGGTTCTGAGATTTCTGGACAGGATTGCTGGGACTCAGAAACTGATGTAGTGCATCTATTGGCATGTGCTGGATCAGACAGGAGTTGAACTTTATTAACACAGGTAATTTCTGCAGAAGTGTTTGCAGAGACAGGCAAGATTTTTCTGGTGTCTGTTTCACTGAACAAAGACTCATGAGTACTGGCTAGGCTGGACTCAGAAGTCAGCAGGACCTCTGGGTCCTCTGCTGAGAAATTTGTGCAGGGTAAGATTAAGGAAGTATTAGTAATTTCTGTCTTACTGGGAAGTAACACTGAGTTATCCATGGTACAGGGTGGAATTACAGGAACTTCAATTTCACACAAAAGGAGCTCTGAATCACTCGCTGAATCAGCCAAAGGTGCTGAAGCAGGCGAGTCCTCAGGAACTGAGGAAGTGGAACAATCTCCACTTGACAGTGTGTCTTCCCTGGTATCAACTGATTGAATCGTATAAAAATCGTCCAAAATCATTCTCCACACATCGATCAATGGAGCCACAAAGTCATACCCACACACACCAGTTTTTATTAGGTTATAGGCAGACTTAATGCATGCATTCAATACTAATTCACTTTTTGCACTGTAAAACTGACAAAATGAACTTGCATCTTTCTTCCATTCATAGACCAGGGCTTCCATCTCTCCTTTCTCAAATGGAGGATCCCATGCATATTTAACAGCTGAGCATTCCGGCTGATCATAGTTTGCAAATGTGTTAGTGGCAGAAACATACATTGGGTTATTTAGCAGGTGATTGGCCGATTTCTTATTCCTAAGGCCCCGTTCACACTTGCGGTTTTGCTAAAACCGCACCGGATGTCCGGACCGCACCGGAGCCGGATCGGACCTGACCCGTACGGTTCCAGTCCGGATCCGGTCCGGTTGCATACGGTTTCCGTGCGGTATGAACACGGTTGCGGTCCGGATCCGGATTCTTAAAGAGATAACAACCTGTATAAATACCTGGGGTTCTGGGAGGTCAGCAGAAGCTCTGGGGTCATTGTTGGAGACAGCTGGACGTGTGGAGACCATCCTTGGATACAGAGACAGCAGTTGGGACCATGGATCCAGTCATTTTTTACGCTTATTACCTGGGAATTCTCTCCTTCTTGTTGTTTACCTACTACTATGTGGGGAGAAGGCGTGCTCCTCGCAGGAGATGGTGGGTGCACCCTCTACTAGCCAGGAGGCAGAGGAAGGGAGAGTTCCAGGCCCTCTACCGGGACCTCAGACGACACCCACAGAAATTCTACAGCTACACTCGGATGTCTATTCCCCTGTAAGTATCTAGGCCTAAATACACCAACCCCCACCATCCCTAAACACCCCACCCTCACCCCCACAACACCTCATCCCTGTATACCTAGCTAAACACACCACCCTGACCCCCACACCCCTGTATACCTAGCTATACACTACACCCCCACCCTCCACAACACTCCCAAACCTCTGTAAACACACCTCCCCCATCCTCCACCCAACACCTTGTCCCACAACATAATTTACAGCTTCTTCCTTTCCATCTCCTGACAGGTTTGATACCCTTTTGGAGATGGTGAAGGATGACCTTAGGAAGAAGGATACCACGTTCAGGAGAGCAGTCACACCACAAGAACAACTACTCATCACACTGAGGTATGTAAAAACAAATTTTTGTATTGCAAAAACAACCACTTTCCAACATGGAAACATTCTTCCAACATGGAAGACAAAAAATAACATATCTATGGTATAGCCCGGTCAGTTTTAAGGAACACCAACCACCAACTTTGTGCTGGAAGAGTTGCAGGGCATAGCTGCCCAAGTGTCTTTCGGGGACACCAGTCCCTAATATTAAAGTGCTTCAAAAACCTAACCACTGGCACAGGACCCTCTGAGCCATGGATGAAGGACACAGGTCAGTGAAAAGGCTAGGCCTCTCACCGACCAGTGTAGGTGTCCTTCATCCATGGCTCCAAGGGTCTTGTGCAAGTGATTAGGAACAAGAACAAAGTGAGGAGCAAGAGGAACCGATGGCAGAGGAGCAGGACTACAGGTAGTGTCTTTCGGGGACACCAGGCCCTAAATTTTTAGTGCTTCTAAAACCTAACCACTGGCACAGGACCCTCTGAGCCATGGATGAAGGACACAGGTCAGTGAAAAGGCTAGGCCTCTCACCGACCAGTCAAGGTGTCCTTCACCCATGGCTCCAAGGGTCTTGTGCAAGTGGTTAGGAACAAGAACAAAGTGAGGAGCAAGAGGAACCGATGGCAGAGGTGCATGACTACAGGTGCAGTGCAACAGGCACAAGGTTGTGACCCAGGTAGTGTCTTTCGGGGACACCAGGCCCTAAAATTGAAGTGCTTTAAAAACCTAACCACTGGCACATGACCCTCTAAGCCATGGATGAAGGACACAGGTCAGTGAAAAGGCTAGGCCTCTCACCGACCAGTCAAGGTGTCCTTCATCCATGGTTCAAAGGGTCTTGTGCAAGTGGTTAGGAACAAGAACAAAGTGAGGAGCAAGAGGAACCGATGGCAGAGGTGCATGACTACAGGTGCAGTGCAACAGGCACAAGGTTGTGACCCAGGTAGTGTCTTTCGGGGACACCAGGCCCTAAAATTGAAGTGCTTTAAAAACCTAACCACTGGCACATGACCCTCTGAGCCATGGATGAAGGACACAGGTCAGTGAAAAGGCTAGGCCTCTCACCGACCAGTGTAGGTGTCCTTCATCCATGGTTTCAAGGGTCTTGTGCAAGTGATTAGGAACAAGAACAAAGTGAGGAGCAAGAGGAACCGATGGCAGAGGAGCAGGACTACAGGTAGTGTCTTTCGGGGACACCAGGCCCTAAATTTTTAGTGCTTCTAAAACCTAACCACTGGCACAGGACCCTCTGAGCCATGGATGAAGGACACAGGTCAGTGAAAAGGCTAGGCCTCTCACCGACCAGTCAAGGTGTCCTTCATCCATGGTTCAAAGGGTCTTGTGCAAGTGGTTAGGAACAAGAACAAAGTGAGGAGCAAGAGGAACCGATGGCAGAGGTGCATGACTACAGGTGCAGTGCAACAGGCACAAGGTTGTGACCCAGGTAGTGTCTTTCGGGGAAACCAGGCCCTAAAATTGAAGTGCTTTAAAAACCTAACCACTGGCACATGACCCTCTGAGCCATGGATGAAGGACACAGGTCAGTGAAAAGGCTAGGCCTCTCACCGACCAGTGTAGGTGTCCTTCATCCATGGTTTCAAGGGTCTTGTGCAAGTGATTAGGAACAAGAACAAAGTGAGGAGCAAGAGGAACCGATGGCAGAGGAGCAGGACTACAGGTAGTGTCTTTCGGGGACACCAGGCCCTAAATTTTTAGTGCTTCTAAAACCTAACCACTGGCACAGGACCCTCTGAGCCATGGATGAAGGACACAGGTCAGTGAAAAGGCTAGGCCTCTCACCGACCAGTCAAGGTGTCCTTCATCCATGGTTCAAAGGGTCTTGTGCAAGTGGTTAGGAACAAGAACAAAGTGAGGAGCAAGAGGAACCGATGGCAGAGGTGCATGACTACAGGTGCAGTGCAACAGGCACAAGGTTGTGACCCAGGTAGTGTCTTTCGGGGAAACCAGGCCCTAAAATTGAAGTGCTTTAAAAACCTAACCACTGGCACATGACCCTCTGAGCCATGGATGAAGGACACAGGTCAGTGAAAAGGCTAGGCCTCTCACCGACCAGTGTAGGTGTCCTTCATCCATGGTTTCAAGGGTCTTGTGCAAGTGATTAGGAACAAGAACAAAGTGAGGAGCAAGAGGAACCGATGGCAGAGGAGCAGGACTACAGGTAGTGTCTTTCGGGGACACCAGGCCCTAAATTTTTAGTGCTTCTAAAACCTAACCACTGGCACAGGACCCTCTGAGCCATGGATGAAGGACACAGGTCAGTGAAAAGGCTAGGCCTCTCACCGACCAGTCAAGGTGTCCTTCATCCATGGTTCAAAGGGTCTTGTGCAAGTGGTTAGGAACAAGAACAAAGTGAGGAGCAAGAGGAACCGATGGCAGAGGTGCATGACTACAGGTGCAGTGCAACAGGCACAAGGTTGTGACCCAGGTAGTGTCTTTCGGGGACACCAGGCCCTAAAATTGAAGTGCTTTAAAAACCTAACCACTGGCACATGACCCTCTGAGCCATGGATGAAGGACACAGGTCAGTGAAAAGGCTAGGCCTCTCACCGACCAGTGTAGGTGTCCTTCATCCATGGTTTCAAGGGTCTTGTGCAAGTGATTAGGAACAAGAACAAAGTGAGGAGCAAGAGGAACCAATGGCAGAGGAGCAGGACTACAGGTAGTGTCTTTCGGGGACACCAGGCCCTAAATTTTTAGTGCTTCTAAAACCTAACCACTGGCACAGGACCCTCTGAGCCATGGATGAAGGACACAGGTCAGTGAAAAGGCTAGGCCTCTCACCGACCAGTCAAGGTGTCCTTCATCCATGGTTCAAAGGGTCTTGTGCAAGTGGTTAGGAACAAGAACAAAGTGAGGAGCAAGAGGAACCGATGGCAGAGGTGCATGACTACAGGTGCAGTGCAACAGGCACAAGGTTGTGACCCAGGTAGTGTCTTTCGGGGAAACCAGGCCCTAAAATTGAAGTGCTTTAAAAACCTAACCACTGGCACATGACCCTCTGAGCCATGGATGAAGGACACAGGTCAGTGAAAAGGCTAGGCCTCTCACCGACCAGTGTAGGTGTCCTTCATCCATGGTTTCAAGGGTCTTGTGCAAGTGATTAGGAACAAGAACAAAGTGAGGAGCAAGAGGAACCGATGGCAGAGGAGCAGGACTACAGGTAGTGTCTTTCGGGGACACCAGGCCCTAAAATTGAAGTGCTTTAAAAACCTAACCACTGCCACATGACCCTCTGAGCCATGGATGAAGGACACAGGTCAGTGAAAAGGCTAGGCCTCTCACCGACCAGTGAAGGTGTCCTTCACCCATGGCTCCAAGGGTCTTGTGCAAGTGATTAGGAACAACAAAGTAAGGAACAAGAGGAATCAAAGGCACAGGTGCAGGACTACAGGTGCAGTGCAACAGGCACAAGGTTGTGACCCAGGTAGTGTCTTTCGGGGACACCAGGCTCTAAAGTTCAAGTCCAGCAAAAACAAAAGTTCCCTGACATGGTCATCTGAACACCTCTGAACCTTGGTTGAAGGAGATGGGGCAGGGAAAAGGTTGGGCTAAAAAGCCCTGGGATGGTATCCTTCCTCCGAGGATCGGAGGTATTCAGAGGAGCATGTCCAGGAACAATTTGACTTTTTTTTTCAAATTGTATCGGCACCACTACTAGAAAAGGTGGGAGTTGCTGCCTGGAAATCTGGACTCTCTTGGGTGCTGGTCGTGGATGAGCTGGACCCTGACAGCGGTGGCCCATATTGACTGCCTCTGTAGCCGGTGTACATCTGTGATGATTGCCAGGTGGGCACCGCTGTTGGTTGTGGGGGTCTAAAAATTGGTGGTTGCAATAATGGCGTGTCCATGTGTTGTTTGATCACCTCCAGCAAAGTGGAATGGCACGCCATCATGTTTTGGGAAGGCACCTTTTCCAAATATGGTATTAGAGACATCACAGTGTGAAAACACGGGTGTGCCTGCAATTTCAGTAGTTCCTTGCTTTGTTGATGCATTTGCTGCATCATGTTCTGCAGCTGGCCCACCGACTGATGATGCTGCGCACGCAGTTGGTCGATTTCTCCTCTGTGTATCTCATGCATCATTTTAAGCTCGTCCCTGTAGTGCCCATGTACAGCGTCGAGCTCACATTGCAGTGAAGTGATGTGGGACTTGTACTGCTCCATGATATGGCCCCTGTCCTCATCTTGCAACTGCCGGGTTATGAGAGTTTGGTGGCTCTGAAGAATCCCGAGAAGTCCGGAGACAGCCCCGGACATCTCGGACTCTGTCTCTCTCCTTGTTGGGGGGAGGGTACCTCGACGCCTCACTGGTGGGGTGGTCCTCACTGGTGGTGTGGCAGCATCTTCCCGTCCTCTGGCCTGTGTCGGGGTTGCCCTGCGCGCTGGTTGTGCTGCAGTCTCTCGGTGCTCCTCACTTTGTTCTTGTTCCCCTGGATCTTCCATAGCGGTCGATTGTGGAGGTGCAGCTTCTTCCACACTCGGTCCTGCAACCTCAACATCCAAGCTCTCTTCTACCAAGTCATCATCAAAGGAGAGAGCTGGGATAGCTAAGGACTCCCTCCTCCTACTCCTCTCTTCGGGGCAATAGGTTACATCGGCGACGTCATCATCCACCAAGCTCTCCTCACTGCTGAACCGTGCCTCCTGGGTCGGTTCCTCTTGCTCCAAATTGTCTTCAGTCCTGTAGATAAAAACAATATTTATTGGTGTGCCAAACAGCATGTGGCGTCAATTCACAGAGCTAGCAAACACTAGCAAACACTTTATCAACCGTTTCTACCAAACATTTGATAAAGCTTGTGAGAAAAGTTCGCTAGCCATGGGAATTGAGGCCAGTTTATAGCAATACATGGCCGAAGTCATGGTAGTTGTCTGCTAAAATGAGCTCTCAGTTCCTGCCCACAGTAGTGGTACTCAGAGGCGTAGCTAGGGTTTTCAGCGCCCGGGGACAAAGACTATTAATGCGCCCCCTAAGGTGAAGGGGCGTGGCCAAATATGGGCGTGGTTATGGGTGGAGCCAAACGTACATGGAGGTTAGCAGGCTCACGCTCACCCACCCTCCCTCAGTAGGTACCTTCCAGCATGTTCCAAGACAAATTCAGCAATCATGAGCTCCCCCCCATCAAGACAAATTCCGCAATCATGAGCAAACATGACCAACTCAGCAATCATGAGGCCCCTAACAAGACAAATTTAGCAATCATGAGGCCCCCAACAAGACAAATTCAGCAATCATGAGGCCCCTAACAAGACAAATTCAGCGATCTTGAGGCCCCCAACAAATCATGAGACCCCCAACAAGACAAATTCAGTAACCATGAGGCCCCCAACAAAACAAATTCAGCAGTCATGAGGCACATAAATAGACAGCATTTCACATAAATAGGCAGAATGCCCCCTTAATATGGTAGACACCTCTCACCTGGCAGCAGTTCCCCAAAATACACTCAATCTGACAGCAGTGGTTCCCCAAAAATAGGTAGCCCCAGTATAGGTGGCCAGCAGTATAGATGTCCCCAGAACAGGTAGCCAGGAGTAGAGATGTCCACAGAACAGGTAGCCAGGGGTATATGTGCCCAGTATATGTAGGCAGGGGTATGTGTCCCCAGTATATGTAGCCAGAGGTATATGTGCCCAGTATATGTAGCCAGGGGTATATGTGCCCAGTATATATAGTCAGGGGTATATGTGCCCAGTATATATAGTCAGGGGTATATGTGCCCAGTATATGTAGCCAGGGGTATATGCCCAGTATATGTAGTTAGGGGTATATGTGCCCAATATATGTAGGCAGGGGTATATGTGCCCAGAGTAGGTAGCCAGGGGTATATATGTGCCCAGAGTAGGTAGCCAGGGGTATATGTGCCCAGAGTAGGTAGCCAGGGGTATATATGTGCCCAGAGTAGGTAGCCAGGGGTATATATGTGCCCAGAGTAGGTAGCCAGGGGTATAGGTGCCCAGAGTAGGTAGCCAGGGGTATATATGTGCCCAGAGTAGGTAGCCAGGGGTATATATGTGCCCAGAGTAGGTAGCCAGGGGTATATATGTGCCCAGAGTAGGTAGCCAGGGGTATAGGTGCCCAGAGTAGGTAGCCAAGGGTATAGGTGCCCAGAGTAGGTAGCCAGGGGTATAGGTGCCCAGAGTAGGTAGCCAGGGGTATATATGTGCCCAGAGTAGGTAGCCAGGGGTATATATGTGCCCAGAGTAGGTAGCCAGGGGTATATATGTGCCCAGAGTAGGTAGCCAGGGGTATATATGTGCCCAGAGTAGGTAGCCAGGGGTATATATGTGCCCAGAGTAGGTAGCCAGGGGTATATATGTGCCCAGAGTAGGTAGCCAGGGGTATATATGTGCCCAGAGTAGGTAGCCAGGGGTATAGGTGCCCAGAGTAGGTAGCCAGGGGTATATATGTGCCCAGAGTAGGTAGCCAGGGGTATATATGTGCCCAGAGTAGGTAGCCAGGGGTATATATGTGCCCAGAGTAGGTAGCCAGGGGTATATATGTGCCCAGAGTAGGTAGCCAGGGGTATATATGTGCCCAGAGTAGGTAGCCAGGGGTATATATGTGCCCAGAGTAGGTAGCCAGGGGTATATATGTGCCCAGAGTAGGTAGCCAGGGGTATATATGTGCCCAGAGTAGGTAGCCAGGGGTATATATGTGCCCAGAGTAGGTAGCCAGGGGTATATATGTGCCCAGAGTAGGTAGCCAGGGGTATATATGTGCCCAGAGTAGGTAGCCAGGTCAGGTGTCCCCCTCCCCAGCAGGAGGGGAGCAGCGCAGAGAAGAGGAAGAGCTGCTCTCTCTCCCTCGCTGTCCCCTCCAATGTCTGTCCGGGACGGTGCTGGCAGCCGCGGGCGGAACTTACCTCCGTCTCTCGCAGCGCAGGATGGATCTGCCGCTACTCTGGTCTGGTCCAGACCAGAGCAGCGGCTGCGCACCCGAACTTCCGCCCGGCGCTGGAGCGAGACGGAGGTGAGTTCCGCCCGCCGCTGCCAGCACCGTCCCGGACAGACATTGGAGGGGACAGCCAGGGAGAGAGAGCACCTAAGGTGAGGGAAGGAGGGGGGATATGGCCCCCCTTCCCCACCGTCCGCACAGCTCTCTCTCTTCTCTGCGCTGCTCTCCTCAGGTCTCCGCAACAAAAAAAAAACAAACAAAAAAAAAACCCCGAAGCTCAGCTGGGCGCCCTTGGGGACCCGGCGCCCCGGGGCACTTGTCCTACCCCGACCCCCCCTAGCTCCGCGCCTGGTGGTACTTACAGTCTAGGTTCCAGGCTTGCATTGATGAAAGACAATTGCTTGGCAAATTGGTAGTCTTTTTGTCGCTTTCCCCCGCCACTGCCACTTCGTTCGGCAAGTTTTTTCTTCCGTAGCCATTTCACGTATGCATCACGTATATTGCGCCACCTTGTCTTGAACCTTTCTCCTGTAACGACATGAAAAATTGATTTCGATTATTTCTCTTGTAGGTACATCGCAACTGGACAAACATATACATCGCTACATGTCACATTTCGTATTGGGAAGAGCACGGTGGCAGGCATCGTCGTGAGGACTTCGAGGATCCTTTGGACGCGACTGAGGGCCAGATACATGCCTGTGCCGGACACCACGAAATGGGAGGAGATCGCCCAGGGCTTCTGGACCGAGTGCAAGTTTCCTAATTGTGTTGGCGCACTGGATGGGAAACACATCCGGATTCAGAAACCCGTGGGTAGTGGCAGCCATTATTTCAACTATAAAAAATACTTCAGCATTGTTCTAATGGCAGTGGCAGATGCGGACTACAAGTTTGTGTACGTGGACGTGGGGTCGTACGGTAGTTCCAATGACTCTGGAATTTTCCAGCGTACGACCCTTTGCCGGCTGATGGAGAAAGGCAGACTGCGTCTCCCCCGTGACAGACCCTGGCCTGGGACAAGGGCACCGGCCTACCCCTATGTGTTTGTGGGGGACGAGGCCTTCGCCCTGTCCGACCATGTAATGCGTCCGTACCCAGACAGGGGACTTGATGCCAGCCAGCTACACTTCAATGCTCGGTTGAGCCGTGCAAGGAGAATGGTGGAGTGCACATTTGGGATCCTGGTGTCAAAGTGGAGGGTGTTCCACACGCCCATGCTGCTGAAACCGGGCAACGCAGTTGTCGTGGTGAAGGCAGCATGCATCCTCCACAACTTTGTGCGGCAGGAGGAAAGAGAGACTCCGGAACCCCCGAATGTGCTTCCACTAATGCCCCTGCGGAGGTATGCAACCAGGCCAAGGGTAGTGTCACTGCGGAACAGGGACCAACTGAGACTTTATTTTACCACACCACCAGGACGAGGATGAATGTTTGGTTTTTAATATGTTTTGTTGAAATGTGTTTATTTTGGAGTTTCAAGTTTTTAAGTGATTTTAAATGTCTTAATTTTTTACAATAAATTGATGTTTAATAATTGGTCATTGTGTATGTTTTATGTGCACAGGTGGGGTACATCGCAGGTGGGTGGGAGACATCACAGGTGGGTGGGAGACATCACAGGTGGGTGGGAGACATCACAGGTGGGTGGGATACATCACAGGTGGGTGGGATACATCACAGGTGGGGTACAGGTGGGTGGGATACATCACAGGTGGGTGGGATACATCACAGGTGGGTGGGATACATCACAGGTGGGGTACAGGTGGGTGGGATACATCACAGGTGGGTGGGATACATCACAGGTGGGGTACAGGTGGGTGGGATACATCACAGGTGGGTGGGATACATCACAGGTGGGGTACAGGTGGGTGGGATACATCACAGGTGGGTGGGATACATCACAGGTGGGGTACAGGTGGGTGGGATACATCACAGGTGGGTGGGATACATCACCGGTGGGTGGGATACATCACAGGTGGGGTACAGGTGGGTGGGATACATCACAGGTGGGTGGGATACATCACAGGTGGGGTACAGGTGGGTGGGATACATCACAGGTGGGTGGGATACATCACAGGTGGGGTACAGGTGGGTGGGATACATCACAGGTGGGTGGGATACATCACAGGTGGGGTACAGGTGGGTGGGATACATCACAGGTGGGTGGGATACATCACAGGTGGGTGGGATACATCACAGGTGGGGTACAGGTGGGTGGGATACATCACAGGTGGGTGGGATACATCACAGGTGGGGTACAGGTGGGTGGGATACATCACAGGTGGGTGGGATACATCACAGGTGGGGTACAGGTGGGTGGGATACATCACAGGTGGGTGGGATACATCACAGGTGGGGTACAGGTGGGTGGGATACATCACAGGTGGGTGGGATACATCACAGGTGGGGTACAGGTGGGTGGGATACATCACAGGTGGGTGGGATACATCACAGGTGGGGTACAGGTGGGTGGGATACATCACAGGTGGGTGGGATACATCACAGGTGGGGTACAGGTGGGTGGGATACATCACAGGTGGGTGGGATACATCACAGGTGGGGTACAGGTGGGTGGGATACATCACAGGTGGGTGGGATACATCACAGGTGGGTGGGATACATCACAGGTGGGGTACAGGTGGGTGGGATACATCACAGGTGGGTGGGATACATCACAGGTGGGGTACAGGTGGGTGGGATACATCACAGGTGGGTGGGATACATCACAGGTGGGGTACAGGTGGGTGGGGAACAGGTGGGTGGGCCACGGGTGGGTGGGCAACACGTGGGTGACACAAATCCATAGCAAAAGTGGAATACATCATAAGCTAACCACAAGCCCCCCAAAAAACTTCTAGTCAACATACCCTCTGTGCCTTGCTGTCTCTTGCTCAAGTGCTCAAAGTCCTCCACATACAGCTTGGCAATTTTTTTCCACAGGCCTCTGCATTTTTTGATGTTGCTGTGGTCCGCATCCCCCTTGTCCCACAGGGCTGGTACCTGCTGCACCTGTAGGATGAGGTCTTCTGATGTGTAGGGCCTCACCCCCTCGTTATCAGACATATCGTCAGACATGTTGCTGCCAAAGAGCTCCAGCATGAAGTCACTGCTGCTCCACTCTGTGAACGCTGGTGACATGTGGTCCCCATCCAAAATGGCCACCATACCATAGAGTCAGCATAGGAAGTGTGGTATAACATCCGGTTTTTATAGCCAGTGTGTTGTGCGCTCTCCGGTTCTCATTGGTTTCCATTGGCCGGATGCAACATTCCGGCTCCGGTCCGGATACGTCAGCCGGACCAGCCGGACCAAAAAATAGCGCATGTTGGAACAGACGCCGGAGTCCGGATCCGGTCCGGCTCCGGTCCGGACGAAACGGACGCATGTGAACGGTCGCATAGACTTTCATTGCTATGCCGTGCGTCCGTTTCGTCCGGTCCGCATGCGGTCCGGCTCCGGCACGGCTCCGGCACGGCGATTCCGGATAGCAACCGCTAATGTGAACCGGGCCTAAGGATCTCCAGTACCTGTAGCAAGTGTTGAACTGTAGTGTATGCAAATTTCCCTTGCTGCACGAATAAATTGATCTGTTCAATACTCTGTAATATATCTTCATAATCATATTCAGATAATTCATTTAAACAAGAACTTTTATTTTCCCTGGCTAGCAATGAAAGTTCATTAGTAGTTTCATAGGTCCATTTGACTCCCCTGAATGGTGACTGAATTTCATTATCTGCTACTGGCGGAGTCTCATTACAGATCTGATGCGCAGTCGCCAAGGGCAACGACTCCGCTGATTGTAACGCTTTTCTTTTGGAGCGTTTACGTTTGGCTTTAGACCCTACTGCCTTAGCAGAAGAAAAGTTATCAGAACAATTATCTGCTTGCTGATTATTTTTGTAGGCAGTAGAAGGAGCAGCTGATTGACAAGCTGCCAGGAGCTTATCAAAAGGGCTAGGCAAATCGGTTTTGCGCAGCCAGTTATGGATCACAAACGCTAGAAATTCCAGTGGTCTCTCTTTTAAATTGGTATGATCCAAGACATCGTAGGCCCACTGAAACAATCTTCCCTTAAATAAAACATAAACTAGCTGGGGGGCCCACGTTGAAACAGGAGTAGCCTGGAGCTCGGGATTGGCCAGGAACCTGGTACATTCAGAAAAAAACTCATTTTCTGTTTCAGAATTGAGTCTCTCAAATTTCTTAAAGGAACAGGAACCATAACAAACAGTGTCATTTTTGCTGGGAACCCCCCCCACAATGGGGATTGGTAATGGGGCTACCATAATGTTAAGCTTGGAGGTGTAATCTCCACAGTCAGCATACAACACATAAGCTGACGTGAAGGAGGTACACACACCAGCACAAGGGATCAGGATATCCCCAGTTTAGTGGAGGAGAGGACTGACTCCAATAGGAGATTGTGGTGCACAGAGACGGTGCAGATCCGAACAGCCACAAACAACACTTTCGTAATAACGTCTCAGCGCAAAGTAGCGCTGAGCGCATAAACCAGGACTGAAGAGATCAGAACAAGTAGACAGAATGAACGCTTGCTAGCTAGCGGCTACTTAGCGACAGCAAGCGTCCAAAACCAGACAGACTGGAATGAGGCAGCCAATGCGTTGCGGCGATGGCGTGCCTCACAAAGACAGGACAGGATAGTCAGAAAATAGCAGGATCAAGATAGATGAACGTAACACAGATAAATATACAATAAGTATGATTTCCTAGCGTATTACAATTACAGCTATCAATGAAACTATTCGTAACGTCTGACTAACATATGTATATATCGGCAATGAACCGATATATGACATAAGCAGGAACTCTGACTAAGACTGGAGTAATACAGGGAACAGGACTCAGAAGGATTCGCTATCTCTTTGCAGAGATGAACGCAATCCACAAACAGGACCAGGAACAGGATAACTAGCTCAGCGTGCTGGAACGCTGACTAACGGAACACAGGATATAAACAGTTCGTGTACGTATATATCAGCGACACTGATGTATCAACGTAACACGAATTCAAGGAAAATAACAAAATGCGCAAGTATGCGTATATATTGGCGATGAACCAATATATGACACAAGACAAGCAAGTAACAACTTCTAGAACAAGAGCAGAACTAGGAGGACTCGCTGACCCCTTCGCAGGAGTCAGCGCAGTCCACACGGACCAGGAACGAGGTGGGGCACGAGCAGAGTAACAGATAGAATCTGAGACTATGGTAGCCCATGAGGCATTGCAGGAAGCAGTTCTTTATACTGAGGTCATCCAATGGGAGCAGACCTGCAGATTCCCACACAAGTGAATGGTAATTAATCACAGGCTGATAGCAGGAAAAGGCAGACAATGATATGCAGCCTGCAGGAAAGGAACCGCCCCTCCACTGCAGCAGACAATGTTTGTTTACACAAAAGCATATTAAACTGTCATTAACTTCAGAGCGACTGCAGATGGAATCAGCAACTAGTTTAAGTGCAAACCAAACTATGCAAGCAAATGCATGTAATGACATTAGAACTGCTTGGTTTGCAATACCACTGCAGTCAGCAGTAAACGCTGCAGAAGCGATCATAACAGGTACGCGTACCCCAGGGAGTACTTCTGGTGGTTCCAGGGGGTACTCTGGCTTGATATAGATAACCAAGTATAACAAATTTAGAAAATTATAAATCTTATTTAAAGAGACACTGAAGCGAAAAAAAAATGATGATATTATGATTTGTATGTGTAGCACAGCTAAGAAATAAAACATTAAGATCAGATACATCCGTGTAATTGTTTCCAGTACAGGAAGAGTTGAGAGTTGTTATCTCTATGCAAACAAGCCATTAAGCTCTCCGACTAAGTTAGTCGTGGAGAGGGCTGTTATCTGACTTTTATTATCTCAACTGTTCCTGGACTATTTACTTTTCCTCTGCTAGAGGAGAGGTCATTACTTCACAGACTGCTCTGAAAGACTCATTTTGAATGCTGAGTGTTGTGTAATCTGCACATATTATAGAATGATGCAATGTTAGAAAAAACACTATATACCTGAAAATAAAAGTATGAGAATATTTTCTTTGCTGCTAATCTTCTAGTAATTATTCAGAGTACACAACCAATTCACTATATCATATTTTTTTTTCGCTTCAGTGTCTCTTTAAGCAACACCAAATTGGTGTTTTAGCTCATTAAAATCAATAGTAAATGCTTATAAATTGTTTAAAACCAATTATCATGTACTACAATTAAATATATATTTGTCAAGTGGTACCTGTGATAATGTTTACTATGCTAGGGGGTACTTGGTGAGTACAGGGTTTTAAAGGGGGTTCACACCAATAAAATGTTGAGAAACGCTGTGTACTTCTAGGTAATTACATCACCTTCTTTTGTATATTACAGTCTTCTTATCCTCAAACTTCTTTCATCTTCTGTTCTTTAAGTTCTTCTGTCTTCTTTTCTTCTGCCTTGTCTTCTAATATCTTGATTGCGACTCAGTGTGCCTTCCATCCCCATCATAGAACTGACCAGGAACCCTGCCAGTGAGTATCTCAGTATTCCTAGTGTATCCCATAGATCCTTGGTGTGTACCAGTGGGAGTTCAGTAGGAAATATTAAATAAGCTCTTTGGCAGGAAATGTAATACTTAAATTTGGCATGGAGCATTTGTATTGGTCCATTAAGCCTGTATGAGGGACAAGGGGTTAAAGAAGTTGAGGAGAATGCTGTGATTTTGTAGAAAATATACAGTGGGTTGCAAAAGTATTCAGCCCCCTTGAAGTTTTCCACATTTTGTCACATTACTGCCACAAACATGCATCAATTTTATTGGAATTCCACGTGAAAGACCAATACAAAGTGGTGTACACTTGAGAAGTGGACCGAAACTCATACATTATTCCAAACATTTTTTACAAATAAATAACTGCAAAGTGGGGTGTGCGCAATTATTATTATCTTAAAGTACATCTCTGGTGTACATAAAGACCTCCTAGGTATGCAAATTGTGGTCAATTCAAAAAAGGCTGTGCCTTAAAAAAAAATCGGGTCGGGAAAATACTATTAGTCTTTCTTAATATTCTATTTAATTGCCACAGCTTAGATTAACTTCCAAGAAACTTTACACTGCTTGGGTAATTTCCCCACTAGCTTCTAACAGGTACCCAAGAGGTTAAAACAGACACACAGCCTAAGGTATTCAGGGGATGCCTGGCTTGTTATCATCGATATTGCTCTGCTGCTGCTGCCTGGGAGGCTTAAAAGCTTGTCCCGCAGTGGCGAAGGCTGCGGGTCTTATCAGATTACAACATTCAGACTTGCAGAACAGGGGCTGTTTCTATTGGCTCCCTGCTCCTGTCAGTCACAGCGGTCTCTGCTTCTGCTTGTGTGAGTCACGGCTCCTGCACAGACTCACACAGACTGTGCATAGTTAAGACCACACCAGAGCTGTCAGTAATTACCGTGGGTATTAAGGCTTGTTCTAGTTTTCATGAATTGACATTTGCTGAGATTTACTGACATGTGTTGAGGTATTTACCGCACAAGTCGGTAATTTACCTCACTGCTCTGTAATTTCAGCTTGCTGTGCGGTAACAGCCTTTATGAATTGACATTTTCCTAAGTGCTCAGTAGAGTCAGCTGTTTTCTGCATTACCGAATGCGGTAATGCTTTTTGAATCGAGGCCATTGTCTGTGTAGTAAGATTCATCAGAGCCCCATATCACCCAGCTCCTGGTGCGCAGCTCCGCCCCCTTGCAAGAAATGGCCTTTTCCTTTTTTATATCTGATAAAGACATTTTGGAGGGATTTTTATGTGATGATGCAAAGCTACACTCTGTAATCAGCATAATGCAGGGTTCCGGTGACTCCTATTACACAGATAATGTGCCAGGGCATTAAAACTTTTCAGCGGTAGCGTACCTCTGAAGTTTTTACGTACACCAGAGATGTTCTTTACTGACCCATATACAGTGTAGAGTAAAGACTTACCATGGGGCTGCACAACTCCCTATACTGTGTACTACGTTAGGGAAAGGGTGGGATTTCTGGAAAGGCAAAGGCAGAGGCCTTGGGCAGCTGATGCTCAACTGGGCATCTGAACATGGAAAAGGGGTTCCTGCATATAGAGCAGGAAACTGCAAATGGAATAGGGAGACTGCAAATTGGGGGAAACATGTAGAAGAGGGGCCCTATTACCCAAGGGAGATGAACCTGAAAGAGAGGGATTGCTATTCATGGATGGTACATATGAAAGAGAGGGCTGCAAATGGACAAGGAGGAATGGTGCTGCATATAGACAGGGAGGAGTGGTGCTCCACATGGAATGGGAAGAGAGGTGGTGCAGGAGGGGTGTTGCATATAACATAAGAGCAACAAAAAATTTGCTTAGCCCCCCCCCCCCCCAAAAAAAAGCATAAATATGGCCTTAGTTAATAGTTAGGGATGCTGGACACCATTCCAAGTCTGATAAAGTTGGCCCACATCAGCAGCCAGTGCCACCACACCACTTGTGATTTAGCACACATGGGTCCATTGAGCCGAATACGTAAACATTGTCTGAATTTGCACATTTTCCTATACAAATGGGTGGCTATTGTACTAGCCAGAATGGCAGCCTGCCCACACATTCACCAAACATTTTCAGGCAACACAGGAGAAAAATAGGTGTGTCCAGTAGAAAAACTTCAAGAAACTCCAGAAACCGGAAAGAAAAATCAGAAAACACTAGGAGAGCCTATATTGGGCTTGATTCACAAAGCGGTGCTAACCCAGTTAGAGACTTTAGGCGTGATAACCATTGCACCACGCTAGGGAAAAGCCAGTTTAGGTGTGATAAGTTTAGGCGTGAAAAGTTTAGGCGTGATAAGTTTAGATAAGTTTAGATCACGTGCAAATTCCCGCGCGCAAAGCAGTGCCATTAAACTCTATGTGAAGTGCACCAGACTTTGCTAGCGCAAAACTTGTGATCAGCTGTGCACTGCGGTGCTAACCCAGTTGGTGCTTAAACTTATCACACTTAAACTTATCATGCCTAAACTTATCACGCCTAAACTGAGTTTAGGCGTGATAAGGGGCTTTTTACCAGGGTGCTAACTGTTAACACCGCTTTGTGAATCAAGCCTATTGTGTAGTAAAACTATAAACATGATGATATGGTAAGTAAATTACTACTTACAAACCCGGGTTGCTAAAGGCAACAACGGTAATGAGCAAGTGGAGAATCTGGTCACCACAGATCTGTGGATGAGGCTTCTTTAAAATTAAAGCAAACCCAAGGTGAAAATAAACAATGAGATAAACAATTGAGGTAAACAATTGTATGTGTCCCCCTACCCCTAAAAAAGATTTTTTATAAAGATATCCCATGGTTTTATTTTATATTTAAACATTTACAAAGTAAATTTAATGTTTTATTGTCTCTGCTCAGTGGCAGCCTACTAAGTGTCCCTAAACAAAAATACAGGAGCTATTGACCTTTTTCTATCTCCCTCTCCTCTCAGAAGTTGTATTCTGCCAGGAAAACTTTAATGGCTGTAACTTGCGTATTGATGATGTTTACTTTATTCCCGACAAGGTACCAACAAGACAGAAGCTGCCACTTCCATGCCTAGAAATTAACTCTTTCAGGCAACAAAATAAAACAAGTAAAACAGCCTGGTTATTAATATGCTTTGTACTGTACATACACATGCCTATCTCATCATGTCACGTCACCTCGGGTACACTTTAATGTGGGTCGCTCTCCAAAAATGTGGATCACTGGGCAAAGTAACAGTAGAAAAACCCCTGTTTATGGGGAAGGATACTGGGAGGAAGCACCCCAACAAAAAATTCTTTATGTGCAAAATTTGTCAAGATTGTAAAACAAAACAATCTCACCTCAAACCATAAAAGACAATTTTTACTGAACACTCAAGAGGACAACAAGTTTCCTGTGTCTTACCCGCTTCTTCGGGTATCATCCTGTCAAAGAGAGCCCGAAGTGGGTTCATGAAATAAAAAAAAAAAACTAGGCTACCTGATCCGGGGGGCTGAGCGGAACAGGTAGCCTCCAAAACCGCCGCTCCAGTGGGCCGTAATGGCCCACTTTCACTTTCATGACCTCTGTGTCGCGACGCTGGAATGAGAGATTCATTCTCTCATTCACAGCATGCAGGGAGGCGGGAAAGCAGCAGTGGGTGCGGCCAGAGAGAGAGAGCTGCCCAATGGCAGCTCTGGAAACCCTGCAGGAATGCCCCTGGCGGGCATTTTGAATCAATCTCCCACGTTTACCTCCTAGATAGCAACGAGTATTGTTGCTAATCTCAAGGGGCTATAGCGCGGCCAGAGGCGGGACAAGGTCCTCCAGCACCCAAGGCTGAGACACCAAAGTGCGCCCCTCCATCCCTCCCACCCCAGCCGTCACACACTGATTGCTATTAGACTAAGAGGGCCACAGGGCCCACAACCTCCCCAACACCTTAATATCTAGTTATCTGGCTTGCAGTCACTGCTATGTATCCCCTTTTCTTATTTCTTTCTGCTTAAAACACAATTAGGAATGACAGCTGAATGAATTGTGCGCCCCCTCCTACACTGCGCCCTGAGGCTGGAGCCTCTCCAGCCTATGCCTCGGCCCGGCCCTGAGCGCGGCGGGGGGAGGGGGGGCAGAGAGCAGCAGGAGTGAGGACACAGAGGCATGTCATGAGGCAGAGAACATGCCTCTGTGCCCCATCTGCGCCCCCCAAAAAACCACCTCAGGTTCTCTTTAAGTGTCCAGTGAAAATTGTCTTATATACCTTATTCCCTCGTTTGAGAGGAGATTGTTTTTTACAATCTTGACATATTTTGCACATTGGATTTTTTGTTGGGGCGCCATATGTTATTACATAGGAGAAAAGTAATTTATAGGGCATTTTACTCTGGGAGAAATGTAGTATGTGTACACATTTATTTTATTTTTTTTCATAATAGATGTCCTTTAAGAGCAACACTTCCTTCAGCTTTGCTGTACATGTTTGTGAGTGAAACAAAACGTCCCTCCAGAGGGGTGGACATGAGATTTTGCTGCATTGGTTCACTAGTAGTAAATAGAGCCCACACCCATCATTGTCCTTCTGTAATGAAAACAGACTACATCAAGAGAACAAAGAAATATTAAAAAGTGAAGTATGAATGGAAGCTTTAATAATCTTTGCTGTTAGAAACAATCTGCTTGGCAGGAGTCACTGAACTGCACTCATTTCTGCAGAAACAGTTACCTCCCTTCCTCAAGAGGCAAACCCAACTTTCCATACAATCAGGCCCCTGTCTACATAAACAGCACTGTGGGAACAGCTGCTCATCAGAGTATTAAGCAGTAAATGAAAAGTAACAAATTAAAGGGAGTCTGAAGCGATACTGGAAAAAAAATACCCAGATACTCACCTAAGGAGAGGGAAGGTTTTGGGTCCTATAGAGCCATCCCTTTCCTCTCCTGATCCTCACGTTCCCCCGCTGGCTCCCCTGTAAGCAGTCTCCGACCGGTCACTGCCAAGGATTCAGAAGTCTTCGGTAGCCCGAGTGCTCCTGAAGGTGGGCCTCTCCGTACTGCCCATGCATGAGCACGCTGTATCGCGCAAGCAGTACGGAGCTGCCTGTCTTCAGGAGCACTTGGGCCCCTGAAGCCTCTTGCGGTGGGAGATTTGAACGGAGAAGCCTTTGGGGGAACAAGGAATCTGTGAGAGGAGCGGTAAGGCTGTATAGGACCCAGAGCCTTCCCTCTCCTTAGGTGAGTATCTGTTTTTTTTCAGTATCGCTTCAGACTTACTTTAAAATAGCTTCTCTGGAATACGTTAACCACTTGCCGCCCGCACACTCATACAGTGCGGCGGCAAAGTGGTAGCTGGAGGACCAGCGACGCAGATCTGCGTCGCCAGGTGCCTCCCTAATTAATCAGGGAAGGCCGCTCGCGCGAGCGGCCGTTTCCTGTTAGATCACGGAGCGGGTCTCCGTGAATAGCCTGCGAGCCGCTGATCGCGGCTCGCAGACTAAATGTAAACGTAGGAGACATTTGTCTCCTTTGTTTACATTGTACGGCAGCGCCGTTAGGCAGATTGGCAATCCCTGGCCAATCAGCGGACGGGGATCGCCGCCATGTGATAGAGGACATCCTGTCACAGGCTGCACAGGACGGATAGCGTCCTGTGCAGCCCCGATCCCCAGGGGGGCCAGGTAGGAGAGGGAGGGGGGGATTTTGCCGCGGAGGGGGGCTTTGAGGTGCCCCCCCCGCAACATGCCAGCCAGGAGGAGCGATTAGACCCCCCCTGAACATCATCCCCATAGGGGGGAAAAAAGGGGGGCGATATGATCGCTCTGCATGCCAGCTGATCTGTGCTGGGGGCTGCAGAGCCCACCCAGCACAGATCACAAAAAACAGCGCTGGTCCTTAAGGGGGGGGGGGGGGGGGGGTAAAGGCTGGGTCATCAAGTGGTTAAAGTGTACCCAAGCCATAACTTGGGTCACTACAGGAAATACTTACCTAAAAGGAGGGACGCCTCTGGATCCTGTAGAGGATTTTCAACATGGCCTCCAGTCCTCCGTTGCCACTTGAGGAACCCCCCCCCCCCCCAAAGTTTTCCAACAAGGGCTTGTTGGAAATCTGATAGGGACCACGTTCCGCTTCAAGCACGAACATCACCATGCTCTGCCTGTGTGACTATGGCCGTGTCTGCACAGTAAGGCAGAGCTGCTTTTGCAAGAGAGACTCGGTGCTACTGTGCAGCTGCGGTCATGCTCATGCGGGTGCAGTACGGCCGCACTCGTGCCAGAAGAGGAGTGCAGCTCGATGTTCTGGAGCGTCCTGGTGAACGTCGGCAGGAGTGAGGAGGAAATCAAGGCATACATCAAATAAGGGCGCAAGGAAAGAAGGGCACGGAGTATAGATGAAATTTTAAGATATTGTCTATAACAATTTTTTTTATCATTTCTTCATCTTTATCTAAAATTGAATAATAAATACGTTAAAATAACAGTATTAAAAAGGGCAAAATATCATCTATAACAAAGAAAACGAAAATATATTTAAAGTCGTAATGAGCACAGTAATACATTGCTAAATATTACCAATATTTTACTACAACTAAACCTAATCCTACTCTCACACAACCTCCCCTGGTGTATGTAACCCTAAGACCCCTCCTGGTGGTACCTAACTATAAGACCACCCCTGGTTGTGTCTAACGCTAAGACCCCTCTGGTGGTGCCTGACCCTAAGACTCCCCTAGTGGTGCCTAACCCTAAGACCACCCCTGGTTGTGTTGTGTTTAACGCTAAGACCCCTTTGGTGATGCCTAACCCTAAGAAACCCCCCTCCGGTGGTGCCTAACCCTAAAACCCCCTTCCTAACACCTAACCCTAAAACCCCCTTCCTGATGCCTAACCCTAAAACCCCCCATCCTGATGCCTAACCCTAAAACCTTCTTCCTGACACCTAACCCTAAATCTCCCTTCCTGATGCCTAACCTTAAAACCCCTTTCTCCGCTGCAAAAAACGTTAATTCAAAAAGCGATACATTTGTAAGATTGTCCATTAGCCCCAGGTGCCCAAATTTCCTGATTCCAACTTGGGAAGCCTCTATAGGATCCAGAGGATTACCTCTTTTTAGGTAAGTATTTCCTTTTTGACCAAAGCTTCGGCTCGGGTTCACTTTAACCCTTTCTCTATCAACGTGTTGAAATCTATGTCCTGTGCAAGGCTATGCGGGTCTGACAGGATGTAGATTTCACAAAGGCCACAGCACGCTCCCATCAATCCCACCATTTGTGCTGCTGTGGCACAGCGTCTTGATAACTCAGCTGTCATAGTGACAGCTGAGCTCTGTGGGCACGACAGAAAATGATTTCATTGGCTCCTGATCTTGTGATCACTGTGAACCAGTCATAGTGATCACAGCTTGATTTAAAAGCGAAAGGTTCTGGTCCGAGGCTAGAGCCACGCAGTTTGGAACTGGTTAAAGAAGCACCCCAGAATATGCTGAATAACAGATTGCCACAATTATATTACTATTATTATTGCCTATTTATTTAGTGCCAACATCTTCAGCAGCATTCTACAAACTATAGTCATGTTACTAACTGTCCCTGAGAGGAGCTCTAATATCAGTTATTGCAATTCCTTTTCGAATACTGTTTTTTGTTAAATTGCTGGAAAGAGCATTTCTACTATTGTAAATAGGAGTGAGTGTCCGTAAGCTTTAGGGAGCTTTCACACTAGGCTGGTGCGTTGCAGTATTTTTACCGCACCCCACTGTAGGGTAATGAAAGTCTATGGGGACTTTCGTAAAGACGCGTTGTGTTGCAGCGGAAGTGACATATTCACCGCATCCCCGCCGCTAGGACAAATCTACGTTAACTCACGGTTCTGCGTCAGCCTGCGTCAACAAGCGGGGGACTGGAAGTCGTGTAAGTCTATGGCGACGTACGTAACGATGTTGTGGTGCGCATGCTCAGAAGCATATTTTTACAATACGCTTCTGTGCACTTCTGTATTTCCGACACAGGAAGTGAGAGCAAAGGAGTATCACTTCCTGTTTGGCTGTCAGCCAGAAGGGGATTAGAGTGTATTAACATGGTAATCCCCAAAGGCATGTTATTGGTAGTGTGGCCCTGCTAAAGCCAGTCAGTAGTCTGAATCCGGCCTTAAACAATCGTTTGAAGCTTTTCCATACACCCTTGCTGTATAAACAGCAACTAGCTAAACCTAGGAAAGATCATGGCCGTATAACCCACGAAGCGGCCAAGGAAATTGCCCCAAGGAAACATCTGGTGACAGGCCCCCTAAACTGCGCTCCGATTTAGTGCAGATAACTGTGCGGACATGATTTATTATTGACCTGAAGAAGTGTGCAAGTCCCGTGAAATGCGTTGACCTTGTTTGGCGTCAAGTAAACCTTTCTCTACACCTCCAACCTGAAGTAAGACCGTTCCTTACTATTTGTAGAATCACATATACAAACATATTGGGGTGCCTCCTCCCACCCAGTATGATAAATAACAGCTTTTTTTCACAAGTGCAGAATTTTATATAAAAAAGGTAGACTGTAGTTTGCTCATAATGAAAGGCCATAATGCTTCCCAGAGCATGTCCTTTGGACAGATAAGGGGGTTATTTGGTAAGTCGCAACAACTCTATGTCCACAGATGAAAAAATATAAACTTTCAAAGAACGGAACACCATACCCACTGTGAAACATGGAGGAGGTTCTTTGGGAATTGCTTTGTGTGGCAGATGGCCTTGAATCTGTGCAGCGAATAATTAAATCTTAAAAAGAACCGGAGACAAAGCACCCTCAGGTATTTTACCATATATATCAATGGGAACATGACAGTAAACACTTACTCTGCTCTTTGTTTCATTCTTCTCTGCACAGTCTGCCTGTTATCAGCTCTGATAAAAATCCCCAACTGAGCATTCAGTCTAGCTTTTCCCCGGAATGTTATAGCTGAGTCAGTCTTCTGTGATGTCTTTTCAAGACCAAGTCTGCCCCCTTGTGGCTCTGATTTCCTGCTATGTATCCTCGTAGCAGGAACGCAGAGCCAGAAGGGGACAGGCTTGGGCTTGAAAAGACATCACTGAAGACTGACTCAGCTATAACATTCCGGGGCAAAGCTAGACTGAATGCTCAGTCTGAGATTCTTAGCAGAGCTCATAACAGGCAGATTTAGCAGAGAAGAATGAAACAACGAGCAGAGTAGGTGTTTACTGTCATGTTCCCATTGATATATATGGTAAAATACATGAGGGTGCTTCGTCTCTGGTTCTCTTTATGGTGTACTGAAGGGAAAAAAGTGCCCAAAATGGTTACTTACCTAAGCAAAGGGAATAATCCAATGGCTTCTCTCATTCCCCCACCTCACCGTTTCAGCGCCGGGACCCCCAAAAGGTCGTCTGCGTTGCGCATGAGTAGACTGCTTGCGCCTGCGTAGTAGCCAAATGGGCTTGGCTTTTTCTGCTGATCCCGAGTAGCAGCTCCTTGGCACTGCATAGACAAGGGCCAATTTTACAACTCAGAGGCCCATAGGCACATGCATTCTGGTGTCCTAAACTCCACCCCTGAATGCAGGCCACACCCCCAAGTAAAAATATTCTGAACTCTAATCTCTTACTTATGTCACTAAAGGCTGCCACCAGATCGACCAGCAGATAGATCCCTCTGTGATCGAATCTAATCAAAGAGGGATCTATTGGCTGCCTACACTGCAAACAGATTTTGAATAGATTTCACTATGAAACGATTCACAATCTGTGGAGCTGCCACAGCTGGGCTCCAGCTTCACTTTACTTCCTGTCGGGGGAAGTTTAAACAGTAGAGGACGCAGGAAGAAGTGAAGCCAGTCGGAGCCCAGCGCGGAGAAGTGACAGCGGGGACATGCGCCAGCGGAAAAGGTAATGTATTGCCGCTAGTGTCAGTCGTCGGACATTTGAATGCCGCTATCGACGCACTCCCGACCCACCGGCGATCAAGTGAAATCTTCAGCGCGGACAGATCGACGGGAATGATTGATTTCGGACGGAAATCGATCGTTCGGTTAGCGTTTGCGCAATGATTTCACAGCAGACTCGATCACAGTGATTGTATCTGCTGTACATCGGCGGGAAATCGTGTAAGTTTATGGGCCCCTTAACTGTCCTTATAATCTTACACTCTAATCACTCTAATCATCCATAGTGACATGAGACAAGGATTAGGGTATAAGTGAGGTTAGTGATATGAGGTAGGGATTAGACTGTAAGCTCCTGAGGTCAGTGATCTGAGGAGGGGGTGCCTTATGGAAAATCTAGCCCTGGCATAGGCGCAGGTTGTCCTATACCTGTAAAGTGTGCCTGAGCTCATTCAGGCAGCTGCAAACTTCTGAGGGTCCGAGTGCAAAATCTGTGGTAGGAGGATGTGGGAAACTTCTGGAGGATCCAGAAGTTTTCCTCTACCAAGGTAAGTATCTAACTTTTCACCTGTAGATTTTACAGGTTTGCTTTAAGACAATCAAGACATTGTTGAGTAAAATATATATATATATATTTTTTTAAGCTTTCTTGGCTCCTGTTGCATGCAACAGGAGTCCCGGGTAAGCAAGGCTATTAGCCCCATGCACGGAAAAAGCGTGAGTGCCCTAAAGCACCCCCACAAAACGTGCATGAGTAGCCACGAGCCCCACAATGCAGCAGGGCCCTTCCGGTTGTTTCCCGAAGGGAACCTTCCCCCTTTGCCTTCGGCTCAGGGGGTGGCATCCTCCAATACCCGAGGGGTTGGAGAATCCTGGAGTCCTCCGAGGAGGACCCCGACTGTGCCCAGTGGTTACCCAAAGGGCCTGGCCATGTGGCAACCGTGTCCACATGGTCCGGGTGGCTCCCCCGAGAGGGAGCCGGGTGGGAACCGAAGTCCCCGGTGCCAGCAAGCTGGCCCCGACCTTGCGGCCGGAGTGATAAAAATTCCGCACTCTCCCTAGCCAAAAGGCCGGGGAGCTGCGTTAGTTGGCTATGCATATGGGCAGTACAGACCAAAGCACCCTACTTCCGCCTGGGATCTGCCACATCCCAGGTTTTTTCAGGTGCACCTGGAGCGCCACTTCCAGGGGCAGTACGCCTAAGCAAAGCCCTCAGCCATTCAGCTTCGACCATGGTATAGATCCATTCAATCAGCCTCTGGGGAGTTACGACAAGAAGGGACACCCTGCCACAATGCCATCCCTCAAGGTCCCACCAAAAATCTCAAGAACAGATACTACACTTGATCTTAGCCAAAAGGCCAAGTAAAATATATTGCCTGACGTCAAAAACCTGCCTCAGTTGCAGGTCTTAGGTCCTCCACCAGAAGACTGTCTCATAACATGCAACTTAAATCACCCAAGTGGCTTTTTGTGAGCCCAGATCTGAAACCTGTTAAGAACTGAAACATGCAGCCAGAAGAAGGCACCCTTCACATCAAATCTAGCAGCTGAGCAGTTTTCTAGCAGAGGGTCAAACCAAACACTGACAGGTCCAGACATTTCACTGAGAGCAGCAGGAATTGCATGTTTGCAGTCATCGCCTTTAAAGGTTGTGCAACAAAATAACATTTGCATTTTCTCCAGCCTTGAGATATTACCACCCTGTGACTAGATATCACATTTGCCAAGAATGTAAAATAGTTTCTGGCACAGAACTTTGAAATGACAGTGCGGTGCCAGAAAGGGAGAGGCTTCACACCAAGTCAGGAAAAACAGTGGATAACACACAGAAAACATTTAGGGCTCGTTCACACTAGTGGCGGTTTCGGCCTTTTTTCAAGCGCGGGCGATTCTTAAATTTCTCCCACAAAACGCTTGAGCAACAAATCTCTATGAGACGGTTCATATCAGCGCAGTCCGTGCGCTGTGCGTGCAGCAAAGCGGTGCCTGTACCATTTTTGGGTCGATTTTGCCTCGATGGAAGGTATAGGAAAAACGCAAACGCTCACAAAACCGTGTGGTGATTGTGTTCCCGTTTTTAAGAATAAATACATTGTATTTTTTCTTTTCGGGGTCAAAGAGTTCACTTCCTGACTTGCGTCAGGGAGTGAATAAAAAACAAACGCTCAGGAAAAGCGCTTAGAAAAGCGCTTTTCACAAAAATGCAATGCCTACTCAAGCATCGGGAATCAAAAAAAAAATTGCTCCCAAAAAAATCCCATTGTGAACACTAACTCGAGCGTAACGCAATGTGAACGAAGAGAATTGGAAAACATTCTTGCAGGCTTCAGAAGAAGTTTGGCAGTAATGTTAGCTTTTATTACTTTTTGGGACCTGACAGGTTTATTTAAAACTAGGCAATTAGGCCCGTTTCAAAAATGGGCTAGAATCAGCGACCGACGCAACCTCCTAGGATTGCCCTCGGAAAAAAATAACAGCAGCTACAGCATCTGTTGGATTGACGTCTTATCAGTTGTTTAAACAAGAGCAAGCATACTTTTTCTGGTTGTTTCACAACACAAGTTGTTTGATAATTGTGCTGCCTAAAAGACCGCTGTTGAGCGTGTGTATAGGGCTTAAAGGGGTTCTGTAGGGGGAGGGGGGCTGAGGATAAAAGCTGCCACTTACCTGGGGCTTCTATCAGCCCCCTGTTGCATTAATGTCCCACGCCGTCCTCCTCCGATCCGCTGTTCCCCGCTGCCGGCCCCGTTCTAGCGAGACGTGCCGACCAACTGCGGCTGCGCGGCCACGTGTCTGCTCGCTCCCGCCCGCGTCATCGGAAGCTTACTGCGCAAGCGCAGTAAAACTTTGTACTGCGCCTTCGCCGTACACTTCCGATGACGTGAGCAGCAGCGTGCATTACTCGTCTTTGTCAGACGAATAATTGCCCGGTGCTGGCAGCGGGGGAATGGCAGATCGGAGAAGGATGGCGTGTGGGACATTACTGCTACATGGGGCAGATTGAAGCCCAGGTAAGTGGCGGTTTTTATCCTCTCCCCCCCCCCCCCCCCCCCCCTACAGAACCCCTTTAAGAGCAGAGTGTGAAAATCAAGTACTATGCAGTTTTAATTGGCAAAAAAGCAAGCAGCAACAACTAAAGTGCAGAGACGTAAGCTGATGGATATGTAAAATGAACGGCCATCAGGTACTTTTATATGACTTTTATATGTTTTTTATCAGGTGCTTGGCAGCTACTTATCTGGTGCAGAATGCGCTGTGCTGAATGCATAAAGGGCGCAGTGGGCGCTGTGTTGCACGGCATGTGCTTCAGCTGAACACAAACAGAAAGTGTACACATATGACAAATTCTCGCTAGATACATTATAATATATAAATACAGTACCTATGCAATACATTACAATGGGAGCTTGCAGAGCACAGGCACACCTTCAGGGCTCTGCACCCGCAGACTGATGCTTCCTGAGCCTCTGCCTGGCCGTGTCTGAGACAATTTAAGTCCTATGGGAGAAAAGCAATTTACAAATGTTTTTCTTGTTGCTTTAAGGCCCGTACACACACTATATGGATGTCGTCTGATAGGGATCGGGAGCCGATACCTCGGGCGTCATCGATGGGCAGAGGCTGTACAGAGGCATAGTTAGCCTGCGGGCTAATGACGTGTTTTGTTGCAATGCGAGAGGGGGGCAGAAGGCAGACGCAGTGGTGACGTCACTCGGCGGAAGGGGAGTACAAAGCTATCAGCTGTCACGTGGCCAAATGAATCCGCCTGGCGGATCGCTGTACACATCCCAGATTATGGGCATGTATGTGGTTGCAACATACGTGCCATAAGCAGTGGCGTAGCAATACGGGATATAGAAGCTGCGACTGCACCCGAGCCCCTCTTATTAACTTTTGATTAGTGCTATGCTGGTAATGAACTCTATGGGCCTGATTCACAAAGCGGTGCAAACTTTTTCGCGGACTTTTGCGCGCAAAGTGACGCGATTCGCGCGATCGCGGACTTTTGCGCACGCAATTTGCCGCAAATTGCGCGCGCAAAAGTCCGCGATCACGCGAATCGCGTCACTTTGCGCGCGCAAAAGTCCGAGAAAAAGTTTGCACCGCTTTGTGAATCAGGCCCTATCTGTGCATTGAATGGTGGTCATCCTTAAAGTGTACCAGAGCTGTAAAATTAAAAAGATTTTATACATACTTGGGGCTTCCTCCAGCCCCATCCGCTACGATCGCCGTCCTCTGCTTCGGGAACCGGGTCCCTACACTTCCGTCAGTCGGATCCAGTCTGGCGTAAGAGAAGTGCGCTCTCTACGTATCTTCAGCAACTACTGGAGAGATACGCAAAGAGCGCACTTCCTCTGCATAGCTGGCCGCAACTGACATCAGTGAGGGGACCCAGTTCCTGAAGCTGCGGGGAGTGGAGGACGGCGGCGTGGGATCGATCGGAGTGGATGGGGCTGGAGGAAGCCCCAAGTATGTATAAAATCTTTTTAATTTTACAGCTGAATCCCTTTAAATTTCCTTAGGCCAGAAACACACTTGGAGCGATTTCTAAACGCTAGTGATTTGAAAAAGCTCTTACTAATGCAATGCTATGGGGGATTTTTATAAAATCACATTGCTCAAGTGGGATCACACCCATAGCATTACATTAGCAAGGGTTTTCAAATTGCAAATCGCTCAAAAAAAATCGCTCCTAGTGGATGGCGCCAAGACGCCATGTGCTCCGCAGGGGCCAGGATTGGATTTACCATAAGGCACTGTAGGCGTGTGCCTACAGGCACCTGATGAAGGAAAAGCGCCTCACCCCCCCCCCCCTCCAAGTGCCTTCCTTCCTCCTTACTTGGCATTTCACTGATGAGAGCTCCCTTCAGTCAGGGGCAACTCTCGCTACTTAATACTGAGGTTCCTCTAGCTAAGTTATACTTGGGGGCACCTTAAAGCACCTGTAGCTACCTATGACGGGCAAGGGAAGTAAGGGAGAAGTCTAAGAAGTCTCAGTCTAAGGAGAGCTAAGACAGCCAGCACACTTGCGGTGCAGTTTGGTGGGGATTTATAGGTTCCTGGAGGGCGATATCTAAGGCGCCAGGACAACTGTACCTATAGGCTCCTCTGAAGTAAATCCGGGCCTGGCGAGGTGATGGAGAGGACACAGGAGGTGGGTGCTGGCAGATAGGTGAACGTATATGGTGGGACATTAGACTAGGGCTATGGTACTAGGGATTAGATTGCGAGTGCCTCCGACACAGGTGCCCCCCAGTTTAGGTAGGGAAACTTAAGCCATGCCCCGTGTGGCATTAATCCACACCCCAGATTTTGCAGGAAGGTGCCAGTGGGTGGGAGAGGGTGACAATGGGCAGGAGGGGGGTGCCAGTGGGTAGGAGGAGGGTGCCCGTGTGTACGGAGGGCAGTACAAAGGCAGAGAGAGACTGCAGAGAGACACAGCTGAGAGGGAGAGTGACAGCTGAGAGGCAGAGAGAGAGACAGCAAAGAGAGAGAGAGCAGAAAGGCAGAGAGGGACAGCAGGGAGGCAGAGAGAGAGCAAGAGACAGCAGAGAGAGAGAGACGGCAGAAAGGCAGAGAGAGAGAGAAAGAGTGCGAGCAGAGAGAGAGACAGCAGAAAGGAAGAGAGAGAGAGAGAGCGAGCAGAAAGGCAGAAAGAGAGAGAGACAGCAGAAAGGCAGAGCGAGAGACAGCAGAAAGGCAGAGAGAGAGAGAGCAGAAAGGCAGAGAGAGAGAGAGACAGCAGAAAGGGAGAGACAGCAGAAAGGCAGAGAGAGACAGCAGAAAGGCAGAGAGAGAGAGAGAGAGAGAGAGAGAGAGAGCAGAAAGGCAGAGAGAGAGAGAGAGCGAGCAGAAAGGCAGAGAGAGAGAGACAGCAGAAAGGCAGAGAGAGAGAGAGAGAGCAGAAAGGCAGATAGAGACAGCAAAGAGACAGAGAGAGAGAGAGAGGGCAGTGGGCACAGAAAGGGAGAGAGAGACAGCAGAAAGGCAGAGAGAGAGACAGCAGAAAGGCAGGAAGAGAGAGACACTTACATCCTCCACACACCTATGGACTATATACCCCAACCCTCTATATCCTTCCCTTATTCCCACAATTCCCCTCCCCAGGTTAATGTTTTGTTTTGGCAATGCTAAATGTATTTGGCCCTGCCAATAAAGCTAAAGAATAAAGCAGGGAGAGAGCGCAGAAAGGCAGAGAAAGATAGACAGCAGAAAGGCAGAGAGAGAGAGAGAGCAGAAAGGCAGAGAGAGAGAGAGAGAGAGAGAGAGAGAGAGAGAGAGCAGAAATACAGATAGAGACAGCAGAGAGAGAGGAGAGAGGGCACAGAAAGGCAGAGAGAGAGACAGCAGAAAGGCAGAGAGAGAGACAGCATAGAAGCAGAGAGAGAGAGAGAGAGAGAGCAGAAAGGCAGAGAGAGAGAGAGAGAGAGCAGAAAGGCAGAGAGAGAGAGAGAGCAGAAAGGCAGAGAGAGAGCAGAAAGGCAGAGAGAGAGAGAGCAGAACGGCAGAGAGAGAGAGAGCAGAAAGGCAGAGAGAGAGTTGAGAGGCAGAGAAATAGACAGCAGAAAGGCAGAGAGAAAGAGAGCAGAAAGATACAGACAGCAGAACGGCAGAGGGAGAGAGTGACAGCAGAAAGGGACATCAGAAAGGCAGAGTATAGTTGCCCCCAGTATAGCTAGTATAGTTGCCCCCCAGTATAGTTGCCCCGTATTAGTATAGTTGCCCCCAGTGTAGGTAGTATAGTCACCCCCAGTATACCATAGTTGCCCCAGTATGGGGGAAGCTTGGAAGGGTGGCAGGGAGGGGGGCCAGACTCCCCCACCTGGGTCCCCTCCTTCTGGCGCATCCCCCCTCCAAATTAGCAGCGGCAAACAGAATCGAGCATCAGCGGGCGAAGAGGAACTGCCCACCTTCTTTCTGCATTCCAGGCGATGGCGCGCAGCGTCATCGTCAAGTGACACAGGTCTCCGACTTCTTTGCCGCTCACTGTGCTTCCGTTAATCAGGAAGCACAGAGCGGAGAAGGCGGTGACCAGCGTCAAGTGACGATGGCGCAGTGTACCATCGCCTGGAACGCAGGAAAAAGGTGAGTAATTCCTCGCCGCCTGCTGGTGCCAGCTTCTGTTTGCCGCTAATTTGGAGGAGAGAAGTGCCAGAAGGAGGAGACCCAGGTGAGGGAAGTGGGGGGTCTGGCCCCCCTCCCAGCCGCTGTCCCTCCTTTTGTGTTGCTTCCTCCTCCTTCCGGGTTCGGTTGGCATGCCCCATTTTGCCCAATGTGCGGATGCCCATGTGTACCGCTTATCTGAGCGGATCAGAAACGAACCCCTCAGATGTGAACTTTGTTATAGACAATCATTGCACTAGTGCTTTCAGGGCGATTTTGAAAATAACCAGTGCTTAAAAAAAAATCGCAAAAACGCTCCTAGTGTGAAAGAGCCCATGGCCACCAAATGCATCCTCACCAGAAGCCAGGGGCGTAGCAATAGGGGGTGCAGAGGTAGCGACCGCATCGGGACCCTTGGGCCAGAGGTGCCCTGAAGGGCCCTCTCTCAACTACAGTATTAGCTCTCGATTGGTCCTGTGCTCATAAAAATCACTTCTATAGATACTTTGAATAGTGGTAATCATTAACAAACTGTTCCCCATCCCATTCTAGCACCTCTGACACTGTAGTTGCCATTGGCAGGTTTTGGTGCGCCATATTAATTGTTCTGTATAGAGTGCTTGGGGGGGCCTCATTGTAAAACTTGCATCGGGGCCCACAGCTCCTTAGCTACGCCATTGCCAGAAGCAATTCCTGTGACTGGAAAAACACTGCAGCAGGAGCAGCAGCACAGCTCATCTATATCCCTGGATGTCACAGGACCTGGCGGTGACAGCTGAGCTGATAAGAAAGGTGAGGAGGGCAGAGGACATGTGACACAGAGCTGCAGCAGCGCAGGGCGAGAGAGGCAGGAAGGATTTCCTGTTGCCAGGACAACGCAGGCAGCCGCCAGCCTGACCGCCGCCGCCTGTGTCTGAGGAGCCGCAGCTGGTCATGTGGGGGAAGCAAGATGGCGGCTGGGATCGCAAAGGATGCGGCGTGACTGCGATCTCCGCTCATCAGTCTCCAGTAGCAGCAGCAGGACAGCGGCTGCCCCCCAGCAGCGCCCCTCCTCTCCGCTCTGCTGTATGTAGCCCCGATCCTCCTCCCAGCCTCCGCACGGGGCATCTGTCACCTGGCTGCGATTGATGAGCCGCTTTGTAACTTTTGTGTTTGCTTTGTGCAGTGATGTGAGCGGGTCCATGCAGTGAGACCGGAGGGAAGCTCTATTAATAGCGGTGCAGATGGAGATCGCCGGCACTGCCATGGCTCTCTCATTATTTGGTGAGTACACAACTGCTTCTCATTCATTCATTGCTGCTGCTGGCTGGGCAATGTGTATTCTTCATGCATCTTTATCTATTGTTTCCTCTCCAGGCACAGCCTATAGGCGTGTGCTGCTGAGGGCTCCTCAGTCTGTCCTGAGAGCCAGGAGCATTTCATCTCTGTCCAACATAGATCAGATCCAAAGGCTGCATCCATCACAGCTACCCCCATCCAGAAATGTACCAAAATGGGAACAGAAAAGCCATTTCCAAGCAGCAATAATACTTATCCTTTTACAGTAGCTATATACGTATACATACTGGATAGCCTGTACATTTATTTGAGGAAACCAGCTTATCACTTATTTTGCACTGTGCCCCAGCTGCACTGCAGGCAGGGTGAGGTATGGGTTACTGGCAGCTGGTACAGTTGAGGTGACTTGGCAAGAAACCTCATGGGGAGGTGAGCCAGCGTGAAAGTCCAAATAGAACAATTCTCCAATCACAGCACAGCTGTCCACTTAGTTACATGGGAATTTCCCTATGGACTTTCATGCTGGCTCACCTTAATCATACTAGCACCTAATCTCAGCACCCTCCTGTCAGTTGGATAGCAGTAGACAGACAGCTCTCTGTCAGTTGGATAGTAGTAGACAGCTCTCTGTCAGTTGGATAGTAGTAGACAGCTAGATCAGTTGGATAGTAGTAGACAGCTATATCAGTTGGATAGTAGTAGACAGCTAGATCAGTTGGATAGTAGTAGACAGCTCAGTGTTCTCCCCAGGCTCTTTTAGCCGGGTGCTCCACCCGGCTAGTTTTGGTGACCACCCGGTTGTCAATGGCTCACCTCCTCCTGTGCTGTAAGCAGAGTTGCACACAGACGCACCGACCCTGCATTCTCTCAGCTATATCAGTTGGATAGTAGTAGACAGCTATATCAGTTGGATAGTAGTAGACAGCTATATCAGTTGGATAGTAGTAGACAGCTATATCAGTTGGACAGTAGTAGACAGCTATATCAGTTGGATAGTAGTAGACAGCTATATCAGTTGGATAGTAGTAGACAGCTTTATCAGTTGGACAGTAGTAGACAGCTATATCAGTTGGACAGTAGTAGACAGCTATATCAGTTGGGCAGTAGTAGACAGCTATATCAGTTGGACAGTAGTAGACAGCTATATCAGTTGGACAGTAGTAGACAGCTATGCCAGTTGGCTAGTAGTAGACAGCTATGCCAGTTGGCTAGTAGTAGACAGCTATATCAGTTGGACAGTAGTAGACAGCTATGCCAGTTGGCTAGTAGTAGACAGCTATATCAGTTGGATAGTAGTAGACAGCTATATCAGTTGGATAGTAGTAGACAGCTATATCAGTTGGATAGTAGTAGACAGCTATATCAGTTGGATAGTAGTAGACAGCTATGTCAGTTGGATAGTAGTAGACAGCTATATCAGTTGGATAGTAGTAGACAGCTATGTCAGTTGGATAGTAGTAGACAGCTATTTCAGTTGGCTAGTAGTAGACAGCTATGTCAGTTGGCTAGTAGTAGACAGCTATGTCAGTTGGCTAGTAGTAGACAGCTATGTCAGTTGGCTAGTAGTAGACAGCTATGTCAGTTGGCTAGTAGTAGACAGCTATGTCAGTTGGCTAGTAGTAGACAGCTATGTCAGTTGGCTAGTAGTAGACAGCTCTGTCAGTTGGCTAGTAGTAGACAGCTCTGTCAGTTGGCTAGTAGTAGACAGCTCTGTCAGTTGGCTAGTAGTAGACAGCTCTGTCAGTTGGCTAGTAGTAGACAGCTCTGTCAGTTGGCTAGTAGTAGACAGCTCTGTCAGTTGGCTAGTAGTAGACAGCTCTGTCAGTTGGCTAGAAGTAGACAGCTCTGTCAGTTGGCTAGTAGTAGACAGCTATATCAGTTGGCTAGTAGTAGACAGCTATGTCAGTTGGCTAGTAGTAGACAGCTATGTCAGTTGGCTAGTAGTAGACAGCTCTGTCAGTTGGCTAGTAGTAGACAGCTCTGTCAGTTGGCTAGTAAAAGACAGCTCTGTCAGTTGGCTAGTAGTAGACAGCTCTGTCAGTTGGCTAGTAGTAGACAGCGATGCCAGTTGGCTAGTAGTAGACAGCGATGCCAGTTGGCTAGTAGTAGACAGCGATGCCAGTTGGCTAGTAGTAGACAGCGATGCCAGTTGGCTAGTAGTAGACAGCGATGCCAGTTGGCTAGTAGTAGACAGCTATGCCAGTTGGCTAGTAGTAGACAGCTATGCCAGTTGGCTAGTAGTAGACAGCTATGCCAGTTGGCTAGTAGTAGACAGCTATGCCAGTTGGCTAGTAGTAGACAGCTATGCCAGTTGGCTAGTAGTAGACAGCTATGCCAGTTGGCTAGTAGTAGACAGCTATGCCAGTTGGCTAGTAGTAGACAGCTATGCCAGTTGGCTAGTAGTAGACAGCTATGCCAGTTGGCTAGTAGTAGACAGCTATGCCAGTTGGCTAGTAGTAGACAGCTATGCCAGTTGGCTAGTAGTAGACAGCTATGCCAGTTGGCTAGTAGTAGACAGCTATGTCAGTTGGCTAGTAGTAGACAGCTATGCCAGTTGGCTAGTAGTAGACAGCTATGTCAGTTGGCTAGTAGTAGACAGCTATGTCAGTTGGCTAGTAGTAGACAGCTATGTCAGTTGGCTAGTAGTAGACAGCTATGTCAGTTGGCTAGTAGTAGACAGCTATGTCAGTTGGCTAGTAGTAGACAGCTATGTCAGTTGGCTAGTAGTAGACAGCTATGTCAGTTGGCTAGTAGTAGACAGCTATGTCAGTTGGCTAGTAGTAGACAGCTATGTCAGTTGGCTAGTAGTAGACAGCTATGTCAGTTGGCTAGTAGTAGACAGCTATGTCAGTTGGCTAGTAGTAGACAGCTATGTCAGTTGGCTAGTAGTAGACAGCTATGTCAGTTGGCTAGTAGTAGACAGCTATGTCAGTTGGCTAGTAGTAGACAGCTATGTCAGTTGGCTAGTAGTAGACAGCTATGTCAGTTGGCTAGTAGTAGACAGCTATGTCAGTTGGCTAGTAGTAGACAGCTCTCTGTCAGTTGGATGATTGTAGACAGCTCTCTGTCAGTTGGATGATTGTAGACAGCTCTCTGTCAGTTGGATAATTGTAGACAGCTCTCTGTCAGTTGGATAATTGTAGACAGCTCTCTGTCAGTTGGATAATTGTAGACAGCTCTCTGTCAGTTGGATAATTGTAGACAGCTCTCTGTCAGTTGGATAATTGTAGACAGCTCTCTGTCAGTTGGAAAATAGTAGACAGCTCTCTGTCAGTTGGAAAATAGTAGACAGCTCTCTGTCAGTTGGAAAATAGTAGACAGCTCTCTGTCAGTTGGAAAATAGTCTGCTCTGTCAGTTGGCTAGTAGTAGACAGCTCTGTCAGTTGGCTAGTAGTAGACAGCTCTGTCAGTTGGCTAGTAGTAGACAGCTCTGTCAGTTGGCTAGAAGTAGACAGCTCTGTCAGTTGGCTAGTAGTAGACAGCTATATCAGTTGGCTAGTAGTAGACAGCTATGTCAGTTGGCTAGTAGTAGACAGCTCTGTCAGTTGGCTAGTAGTAGACAGCTCTGTCAGTTGGCTAGTAAAAGACAGCTCTGTCAGTTGGCTAGTAGTAGACAGCTCTGTCAGTTGGCTAGTAGTAGACAGCGATGCCAGTTGGCTAGTAGTAGACAGCGATGCCAGTTGGCTAGTAGTAGACAGCGATGCCAGTTGGCTAGTAGTAGACAGCGATGCCAGTTGGCTAGTAGTAGACAGCTATGCCAGTTGGCTAGTAGTAGACAGCTATGCCAGTTGGCTAGTAGTAGACAGCTATGCCAGTTGGCTAGTAGTAGACAGCTATGCCAGTTGGCTAGTAGTAGACAGCTATGCCAGTTGGCTAGTAGTAGACAGCTATGCCAGTTGGCTAGTAGTAGACAGCTATGCCAGTTGGCTAGTAGTAGACAGCTATGCCAGTTGGCTAGTAGTAGACAGCTATGCCAGTTGGCTAGTAGTAGACAGCTATGCCAGTTGGCTAGTAGTAGACAGCTATGCCAGTTGGCTAGTAGTAGACAGCTATGCCAGTTGGCTAGTAGTAGACAGCTATGTCAGTTGGCTAGTAGTAGACAGCTATGTCAGTTGGCTAGTAGTAGACAGCTATGTCAGTTGGCTAGTAGTAGACAGCTATGTCAGTTGGCTAGTAGTAGACAGCTATGTCAGTTGGCTAGTAGTAGACAGCTATGTCAGTTGGCTAGTAGTAGACAGCTATGTCAGTTGGCTAGTAGTAGACAGCTATGTCAGTTGGCTAGTAGTAGACAGCTATGTCAGTTGGCTAGTAGTAGACAGCTATGTCAGTTGGCTAGTAGTAGACAGCTATGTCAGTTGGCTAGTAGTAGACAGCTATGTCAGTTGGCTAGTAGTAGACAGCTATGTCAGTTGGCTAGTAGTAGACAGCTATGTCAGTTGGCTAGTAGTAGACAGCTATGTCAGTTGGCTAGTAGTAGACAGCTCTCTGTCAGTTGGATGATTGTAGACAGCTCTCTGTCAGTTGGATGATTGTAGACAGCTCTCTGTCAGTTGGATAATTGTAGACAGCTCTCTGTCAGTTGGATAATTGTAGACAGCTCTCTGTCAGTTGGATAATTGTAGACAGCTCTCTGTCAGTTGGATAATTGTAGACAGCTCTCTGTCAGTTGGATAATTGTAGACAGCTCTCTGTCAGTTGGATAATTGTAGACAGCTCTCTGTCAGTTGGAAAATAGTAGACAGCTCTCTGTCAGTTGGAAAATAGTAGACAGCTCTCTGTCAGTTGGAAAATAGTAGACAGCTCTCTGTCAGTTGGAAAATAGTAGACAGCTCTCTGTCAGTTGGAAAATAGTAGACAGCTCTCTGTCAGCTGGATAATAGTAGACAGCTCTCTGTCAGTTGGATAAGGGCCCGTTTCCACTAGTAAGTAATGCGAGTGCAGCTACCTTGCCGCATCGCATCAATTCCGCCGCCGGCCGCATCACTTTCACATCTCCGGATGCGGAAGTCCATGTTGGAGATGGGACGCGGTTGCGGCCGTGCGAAAGTCTGCAGCATGCTGCAGATTTTCGGATCGCTCCGCACCACACAACATGCACGCAGTGAAAACTCTTCTATTGCTGTGCATGTGTTTCAGCGCGCTCGCGGTGCGATGCGGCTATGTAGCCGCATCGCACCGCTCCTAGTGGAAACGGGCCCTGATAGTAGACAGCTCTCTGTCAGTTGGATTGCAGTAGACCGCTCTCTGTCAGTTGGATAATAGTAAACAGCTCTCTGTCAGTTTGATAATTGTAAACAGCTCTCTGTCAGTTGGATAACAGTAGACAGCTCTCTGTCAGTTTGATGGTAGACAGCTATGTCAGTTGGATAGTAGTAGACAACTATGTCAGTTACAGTGGAGGAAATAATGATTTGACCCCTCACTGATTTTGCAAGTTTGTCCAATGACAAAGAAATGAAAAGTCTCAGAACAGTATCATTTCAATGGTAGGTTTATTTTAACAGTGGCAGATAGCACATCAAAAGGAAAATCGAAAAAATAACCTTAAATAAAAGATAGCAACTGATTTGCATTTCATTGAGTGAAATAATTCACTTTTTCACCTGAGATTTCTCCTAGGAGATAATTTTTCATCTTCAATTTAAAATAACTTTCTAGCACTTTTCAACTAAAATAATACCAAAAAGTAGGTGAAAAAGTAATATCAAAATTATTTTGAGTATTTTCTTGCTTTCTGGTGACTTAAAAGGCATTTTATTGACAAGTTTAAAATGATCACCTAGGAGAAAACTCAGGTGAAAAAGGGAATTGCATATCGGCCCCTGTCTTTAACGTTAGAATTCTGAAGTTATTTTAAGGATAGAAGAGTTAACTTTAACCTAACCTGAGAGGGATACAAATGTTTCCTTTTAAACAATACCAGTTGCCTGGCAGTCCTGCTGATGTCTTTGGCTGCAGTAGTGGCTGAATCACACACCTGAAACAAGCATGCAGCTAATCCAATCTGACTTCAGTCAGAGCACCTGATCTGCATGCTTGTTCAGGGGCTGTGGCTAAAATTATTAGAGACACAGGAACAGCAGGAGAGTCAGGCAACTGGTATTATTTTAAAAGGAAAAATCCATATCCTTTTCAGTATAGGTTCCCTTTAAGGTGCCCATACACTGAGCCGATTAGCGTCCGATTGATCGAGATCGATCGCAAATCGATTGACCGGCCGATCGATTTGTGGCCGATTTCTAAAATCTAGGTCGATCTGTTGAGATTGCTTATCGTTTTGCATTGGACCTAATGGAAATCTGATGGCAAAAAGATGCCATCAGATCGATTTTCAATAGATTTCATACTGAAATCTGTTCCTAGTAAAAAAATGTTCCTAAACACATAAGATAGATCCGAAATCTATCTGATGATCTATCTGCTGCTAATCTAATGAGTGTATGGCCACCTTAAAGGGATACTGTAGGGGGGTCGGGGGAAAATGAGCTGAACTTACCCGGGGCTTCTAATGGTCCCCCGCAGACATCCTGTGCCCGCGCAGCCGCTCACCGATGCACCGGCCCCGCCTCCGGTTCACTTCTGGAATTTCTGACTTTGAAGTCAGAAAACCACTGCGCCTGCTTTGCCGTGTCCTCGATCCCGCTGATGTCATCAAGAGTGCACAGCGCAGGCCCAGTATGGTCTGTGTCTGCGCAGTACACTCCTGGTTAAATCAGCGGGAGCGAGGACACGGCAACGCAGGCGCAGTGGTTTTCTGACTTTAAAGTCAGAAATTCCAGAAGTGAACCGGAGGCGGGAGTGGCTGCGCAGGCACAGGATGTCTGCGGGGGACCATTAGAAGCCCCGGGTAAGTTCAGCTCATTTTTCCCCGACCCCCCCCCCCCCCCCCCCTACAGTATCCCTTTAAGAGATCTCTCCTTAACTTAAGACAGAAGAGTTAACTTTAGGTTTGCGTGAGGTAAAATGTTTCTTGAATACTACATACCTTATGGTGATAACTCTAGAAATGTTATTAAAGACAGGAGGTAACCTTAGTGAATTGAGGCCATAGTGTGCATGTGATAACAGCTAGACTCTTATGATGTCTAGACTGTGAAATGTTTAATGTGATCTTTTACCTTATTTGCACCTGCTTGCAGCTGGTCTGTGCTATCAGATGCATTGTTATTTTGAAACTGTGCATGAATTTTAGGGGAAGACTCGGGCACTGCAGACTCCTTCTGTAACCATAGAGATGGGATCAGGGCAGGTGTTATGAGCAGGTAGGGAGGTTGACAAGGCTGCATCCCCAGGGGTAGGAAGGGGAGCTGCTTGCATAGCAAAAGGAGAGGGGCTGATGGGACAGGAATAGCGGGGCTCAGTTCCTCTTATTATACATGAAGATGATGTATTGGGATGTGTTCTGAGCACTGCTGCTGCCACCTCTGGGTTTGCTTAGAAACTGGCTTCAGTGATCATTTGTAGATGCTGCAGATAAAACAGCAGAGTGAGTCTTGTCGTAGCTCAGAAGCAGCAGCCAAGTGCAGAAAGATCTGGACATGGCTAATGAAGGTAATAGATTATATTTAAAGTGCTAAGCAGGCCATCAATGCTCCTGTTCCATTCCTGGCAGAATCTCCTGGATAGCAAGTTTAATTTATAGTAATTCTGATTTTTGGACTAAAATCGGTTTGAAACTATTGATCGGAGAGGATGGAAAATCTCTCTGTATTGGGGGTGGGGCAGAAGTGACTGAAGACAAATGCCCCATAGCATTGCACTGCGCCCATCAGCGCTACAATGCGGCTCCATCAGTTTTCCAAAATTTTTTTTGCTGAAATCTAATTAAAAAAATGATGTACTGTGTATGGTAGGAATCGATCCTTCTTTCCGATCAGATAATCTGTGTATGGCCACATTTAGTGCACAACTGTAGTGAAAATCATGTAATGAATAAAATTGCTTATTTTTACAAAAGTTTGCTTTCCTGAAACAGAAAGAATTTGCGATAATTCAGGTTGGAGTGATCTTGAGATGTCTCCCAGTACAACACTGCTGAATATATGCAAATTAACTATTGTACCCTTAGAAGCTAAACTACCCTTTACTCTTAGGCCTGGAACCCACTGAAAACCGCAAACGCAAAACGCAACCGCTAGCGTTTTGTCTGAGCGGTTTGCAAGCTGATTCATGCGAGTTTTCGGTCGCGTTTTGCAACAGTGTATTTTTTTCCTCAGCGGTTGTGTAGCGTTTTGCGTTTCGCGTTTTTATCCTGATTGGTCCTGTGAATAATTTTTAATTTTGTTACAGTGTGCTGAACCGCAAAACGCTAGCAGAACCGCTCAGTTTAGGTTTTGCTGAGTGTTTCTGCTAGCGTTTCAATACTTTACATTGAAGCGCTAACGCTCCCAAAATGCTGCATGTCCTGCGTTTGCGTTTCTGGGAAACGCAAACGCTCCTGTGGAAGTTGCCCCATCCATTAACATCAGCTGAGCGTTTTGGCAAAACGCTAGCGTATCGCAGCGCTGCCAAAATGCTCAAAAAAACGCTCTTGTGGGTTCCAGCCCTTAGAAGCCCCATGCTAATGGGGCTTTTAGGACCATTGTAGTCCCTTACACACTCCAATGAGTTCTGGGTCACCATGAGCTTGCTGGTTAGTCTGTGTCTTATTTTTACAATATTCAGTTATAATTGATACATTATGCCAGTGTTTGTCCATTGTAAAATCTTTCCTCACCCTGATTTACGGTTTGAAATGTATCAAAGGTGGCAGCATCTTTAGTCCTGTCAGGTGCAGCTCTGCAGAATGTTTTGTTTCTTGAGTATTCCAAAGCCAGTACAATTCTTTGCCCTTTATACAAAATATACCTGGGCCCATAATTCACTTTTTCTCCTAGTTGCCTCCTAGAGTTATCTCCTAGGAGATAATTTTCATATTCTCTCTAAAATAACTTTTAAGCATTTTACAATTGAAAAAAACTACCCAAAAGTTGGTGAAAAATTACTATCATAATTATTTTGAGTATTTTCTCGATGCTGGTGGTTTAAAGCGCATTTTAGGACAAAATATGCAAATATCACCTAGGAGAAAACGGAATTGCATATGAGCATTCTGGTCTCCCACAATGCTCTGGGGGAAGAATTCCACATAGCTAAACAGCCTAGGCTAAGCATCACTGAGAGGGCAGGGTTAAATACCAATACTGTATATGGCTATAGAAACTTTCTGATACTGAAATTGTATTAAAGGATAACTGAAGTGAGAGCGAGATGGAGGCTGCCATATTTATTGCCTTTTAAACAATGCAAAGTTCCTGGCAGTCCTGCCGATCCTCTCTCTAATACTTTTAGCCATAGACCCTGAACAAGCGCATGCAGATCAGATGTTTCTGACCAGATTAGCTGCATGCTTGTTTCAGGTGTTTGATGCAGACACTACAGATGCCAGTATGATCAGGACTGCCAGGCAATTAGAATTGGACATATGGCAGCCTCCATATACCATTTACTTTAGTTGACCATTTAAAAGGGACCTGAACTCAGGACTTCCTCTCTGATCTAAAAGATAAGCAACATCATAATAAACTTTAAAGGGAACCTAAACTGAGAAGGATATGGATTTTTCCTTTTAAAATAATACCAGTTGCCCGACTCTCCTGCTAATCCTGTGTTTCTAAGGGCTCGTTTCCACTATCGCGAATCCGCATGCGTCCAACGCATGCGGATTCGCACATCTAATGCAAGTGGATGGGCCTGTTTCCACTGTAGCGTTGTTGAGGTGCGTTTTTTTCAGCGGTGAAAAACCGCACAAAAGAGCCGCAGAATTCGCCTGCGAGTGGAATGCATGCGAATCGCAGCTAATGTATTTAATGAAGAATTCGCATGCTGTTTTGGTATGCGAATTTTCATGCGAATTCGCATGAAATCAATGGAAAAGCACACCGGCATTGCCATGGTTAAATTCGCATACATCGTCATCCATGTGAATTTTCATGCGAATTCGCACAAAAAGTCGCATGCACACGCATGCGAAAATCGCATCCGCATGCGAATTTTGCCGCAGCGATTTCGACACGCAATAGTGGAAACGGGCCCTAATACTTTTAGCCACAGCCCCTGAACAAGCATGCAGATCAGGTGCTCTGATTGACGTCAGACTGGATTAGCTGCATGCCTGTTTCAGGTGTGAGATCCCGATAATACTGCAGCAAATTGATCAGCAGGAGTCAGCTTCCCTTTAAAGAAAGACATTTCTTTGTAAGGCCTAGTGCGCACCAGAGCGGTGTGGCTGCGTTTTGCGATCCGCTTGCGGGTGCGGATCCGCTAGGGTAATGTATTTCAATGGGCTAGTGCACACCAGAGCGGGAGGCGTTTTGCAGAAACGCATACTCCCGGGCTGCTGCAGATTTTGGATTGCGGATGCGTTTCTGCCTCAATGTTAACTATAGGAAAAACGCAAACCGCTCTGAAAAACGCCAGTTCAGAGCGGTTTGCCAGGCGTTTTTGTTACAGTAGCTGTTCAGTAACAGCTTTACTGTAACAATACATGAAATCTACTACACCAAAAACGCTTCACAAAACCGCAAAATGCTAGCTGAAACGCTACAGAAAACGAAGAAAAAGCGTTTCAAAATCTGCTAGCATTTTGCAGATCTGCTAGCGGTTTTTGGTGTGCACCAGGCCTAACAGCTGATACAAATACTGCAATACATCTGCAGTGTGTCTACTTCCTGCTTTCAAGGAAGCAGACATATTGTTAACATCCTGTGTTTACAAATTAGCTGCTCTGCCGAAGCAGAGGAGATTCTGGAGCTGACACAACAGAGAGATCAAATTACAGTTGTGATTAGTCACAGATGAGGGGAATTAGACAGGCTAAACCAGGCATGGGCAAACGTGGCCCTCCAGCTGTTAAGGAACTACAAGTCCCACAATGCATTGCAGGAGTCTGACAGCCACAGTCATGACTCATAAAGACAAATGCATTGTGGGACTTGTAGTTCCGTAACAGCTGGAGGGCCAAGTTTGCCCATGCCTGGGCTAAACTCTCTAAATACATGCAGGGTGCATTTCTCTCTGTTTTCCTCCTGCCCTGTGCAAGAGTTCAGGTCCACTTTAAAGAGAACTTGAACTGAAAATAAAGTCAAAATAAACATACACAGATCATACTTTCCTCTCATGTAGTCTACTCATCATCCTCTTTCTCCTCTCCTGCGTCCCATTTGTCCACTGTGATCAGTGGAATTCCCTGTCCTCCATTTTGAAAATGGCCATTACCCCATAACAGCTTCCTGGTCAGCACACTGTTAAACTGTAATATCGCCCACTTGAGCCATAGGGAAACATGGACATTATCTTGCACATTCAGTTGTAACTGACAGCAGCTGATATATAACTGACAGCAACTGGTATATTTTAGTTCTGACAAAATCATGTCAGAACTGGAAGGGATCACTGTATGAAGAAAATGGTGAGCTTCTAAGAGAAACTGACGGCGAGGTAAGTATGTAATATTCATTTGCAGCTACATCATGTGTTTATTTTAAATAATTTTACTCGCTTCAGGTTCCCTTTAAGCTTAAACGAGAGCCCTTACCGTGGTGTGAGTGCCTGATTTAGCCTATACTATTTTACCAATATGCAAGGTACAAGATGCAGTTGAAAATGTAACATTCATCCCTACTTTTTTTTTTTTTTTTTTTTTTTTTTTTTTTATGTACGGGGCTGGTGGATAAAAATATAAGTGTGTAACTTGATCTCCTCTGACTTCTGCTGTGGTGAATAGGGCCGCTCTCTGGGAGTTAAAGATCAATGAACTGACAGATGTTAGCTGCAAAGTGGAATCGTGTAAGATTTATTTTTGGCTGCAGTTTGTTCGATGACAAAACCTCCTTTTATAGTATTTACTAAGCACTGTGCTGAGGTCTTTGTTTTATAGTACTGTACTATGTATTATCAGTGACAGAACTATAGTTTTCTTAATAGTTTTCTGTATATATCATAAACTATTCAAACTGGTGTAAATCATTTTATCATTAAGGGCTCTTTTACATTTGGACGTTGCGTTTCAGGGGACATTAAGGTCGCATAACGTCCCCTAACACAACGCATGGGGGTGGTAATAGGAGGACGCTACATAGAGCCGCGTTATGCGGATCTTGGTACGCCTTTTTTGTCCTACAGACTGCGGAGATCACGTGATCGCAACATTACGCATATTGGCTGGCGAGCCAATAAGCGGCCGCTCCAGGAAGTAAACACTGCAGTGCATATCAATTAGCCATGTGGCTGGCCGCAATAGCGGACTCTCCCCTCCTCCTCTCTGGCCCCAAAAAACCCCAAAAAACATTACTGAGCATGTGCACACAGTCTAACGCGGCTAAAACCCTGTATAACGCACAGCATGCTGCACTTTATTTGAACGTGTAGCGTTACCCTGTAACGCAACGTGGGCTCTGTGAACAGCCCATTGATTTTACATTACTGTGAGTTGGGCTGCGTTACAGGCTGCACTAACGTGCGCCTGTAACGTCCCACTGTGAAAGCAGCCTTAAAGAGAACCCGAGGTGGGATTTCATTATGTTAGTGGGGCACAGAGGCTGGTTGTGCACACTAACACCAGCCTCTGTTGCCCCATGGTGTGCCTCCAAGACCCCCCTGCGCGCCGCTATACCCCCCACAGTGCTAGCGACACGCAGCGTGTCGCCAGCACAATGTTTACCTGAGCCTGTCTGTTAGCGCCGCTCCCCCGCCTCCTCCGTATCGGCGCTACCCGCTCGCTTCACTTCCCTCCAATCAGCGGGAGGGAAGGGACGTGGGCGGGTAGCGCCGATCAGTGTTGCCAACTCATCCCTTTAATTACTGACACATCTAAGTTATACAGGTTCTGGGGCTATTTGCACATAATCAGTGCCTTAACTGCATCTAAATAGCCACAAAACCTGTATAATTCATATGTGTCAGTAATTAAAGGGATGAGTTGGCAACACTGGCGCCGATGCGGGGGAGCGGCGCTAACAGACAGGCTTAGGTAAACATTGTGCTGGCGACACGCTGCGTGTCGCTAGCACTGCGGGGGGTATAGCGGCGCGCAGGGGGGTCCTGGAGGCACACCATGGGGCAACAGAGGCTGGTGTTAGTGTGCACAACCAGCCTCTGTGCCCCACTAACATAATGAAATCCCACCTCAGGTTCTCTTTAAGGACATCTGAGGTGAAAATAAAGTGTTGAGATTAACAATAGTATCTATCCACCTTCTCCTAAACATGACTTTTTTTAGATATCTCAGTTTTAGTTTATATTTAAACCTAGTTTTTTACGGTTTAACGGTTTCAGTGTCTCTGCTCAATGACACCTTTATTGAAGTATGCCAGAGTTTAGATCTTTGAACTATTTACCCTTTTTATCTTTTTCCCGCTCTCAGAAGCCATGTACTGACAGGGAAGTGATTTATGGTTGTAATTAGTTATCACTGAGGGTTATGCTATAGTCTGACCCAGTTCCGTCCCGGACAGAAATTGTCACTTGCATACCTAATGTTTAACTCTTTCAGGCAGGGAAAGAAAAAAAGGAACACAGTATAGTCACTTGTCTGCTTGGTATTGTACATACACATGTCTATCTCATTTTGTCATATGTCACCTCGGTTGTCCTTTAAGTGACTGTCATATAGAAAAAAAAAATCCTATATTGTAATTTTAAATACGTTTGAGCAGGCTCATCGGATCGGCACACTCTATTATTTCACTGGTAGTTTTCCATAGAGGAGTTATCTGATTGAAAACAATTGACTGTATTTTGCTTACGGTATCTAATACTGAGGAACTCTCATGATCATTTATCAGGCTGCGCAGTAATGGATTCAGAACAAAAATACAGGTAAAAACATCAAGCATTGTGTGGATCTGTGGGCAGTCTAATTAAAGTCTTAAAGGGACCCTGCATACGAATCCTCTACTGTATCCTGAAAGAGAAATGTTTTTTAAAAGTACTGTGAATTTACACTCTGTTTTCCGCTTCCTAATTCAGCCAGCTAAAAATTGAACACACAGAGCAGCTGTCTTTTCTCAGCACACATGAGAGCAAACAGCTAAGACTCCTCAGGAGAGGGGGGCTAATGAGGAAAATAGAGGTTGGGTAGAGTAGCATATCTGTCCATGCTGTGGTCGACAGTCAACACTGTTTTCATCTGGCTTAATTATAAAACATATAAAGGGTAAGAAACGAACAACATTGCTTTCAGTAAACATGTCTCTTTCAGGATTCAGTAGTGCAGTCATGCACTTGGATCCTGTACAGGGGACAGTATCCTGTACACACCTGAAGTAAGGTATGAAGAGGGGTATGTAGGCTGCCATAATTATTTCCTTTTAAACAATGCACTATGGCCTCAATTCACTAAGCTTATCTCCTGTCTTTAATAACTCTTCTAGAGTTGTTACCATGGGGATAAGGCATGTAGTACTCAGGAAACATTTTACCTCAGGCAAACCTAAAGTTAACTCTTCTGTCTTTAAGTTAACTCTTTAGTCCTTAAAATAACTCCAGAGTTAAAGACAGACTGTTCATTAACTGCGTGTGAAAATAACTACAGAAGAGGTAACTTAACTACAGAGGAGTTAAATTAACTACAGAAGAGGTAAGGAATGAAGAGATAAGATAACTCTCTCACTGTGTGGAGGTAAGTTATCTCTTGCCTTATTATCTCCAGCATGATCTTAGTGAATTGAGGCCAATTGTCTGGATGTACTGCTAATCCTCTGCCTCTTTAGCCATAAACCCTGAACAAGCATGCAGATCAGTTTGACTGGATTTGCCACATGCTTGTTTCAGGTGAGTAATTTGGACATTACGGATGCCAGAAAGATCAAAAGGACACCAGGCAACTGGTATTGTTTCAAAAGAAATAAACATGGCAGCCACCATATGACTCTCACTTCAGGTGTACACACCTTGCTCTGTAGCATCTAGAGAAGTGAATCTGCAAAAGGTAGAATGGCTGTAGTTTCAAGCTTCTACACCATCCGCAAGCAAATGGTGCGTCTGCTGCGCACAGGGACAAATATCACCTAAAATCATCGTTTTAGTGACATTTTTCCCTCAAGCACTCATACATGAGACAGGTGGGGATCCTTGGTTCTGCCACCACCCGGCCCCCCAAACCCGCATGCAACACCAAAGGGGGAGTGCAGGTGAGCCCCGGAGCTGCCACCACCACAGAATTCACTGACACTACCCCTTCTAGCTGATTGCCAAGCACAAGAGGAACAAATGCTCACTCCCAGGCAGCGCTCTGCCATTTACATAGGTTTGCCGACTGCCAATCAGCCATAGACAGGAGAGAGGGTTCAGTCGCACATAGTTGTATACTACGTGACCAGCTGGGGGTACCTTGTGTAGGTATTCCTCCCCCCCCCCCCCCCCCTAACTAATCTGCATACTAGGAGCTGCAAAAAAGGTTTTCCCACAATCGATGTATAGATGGGCTCATTTGCCCTGCCTGGAAAAATGAAGGAGCTGAACTTCAGTTTGTGGACATGAGTTGCTAAAACAGAGTCCTTTTTTGGAATCGTATTGCACAGGTTCTAAGTGATGTATACAGAGTAATGCTGTTACCTGTACTGGCAGCATAATGAGGGCTGCTGCTATCTGTATGTAACTGGTCACTTGGGCAGTTTTAGTAGGCTGTGTCCAGATATGCTGCTTATGTGCACAGCGATCCGCTGTACAGTTCTGAACTTGCAGATGCTTGCCTGCCGGGTGACGCGTTCCTGTTGTAGAAAAAATGTTAGTTCATTTGTCAAAGTGTTGACAGAATAGGCACAAATCATGTCTCCTTTTTCCACTTATATGAACAGGGTTAAATTGAAGAAGGTTTTAGCCTGTAGTTTCTATACAGTGCTACAGAAGAACTCCCCTTGTGTGTGTTGATGTGGCGTATCACAGTACTGTGCATTAGCTGAAAATTGCTACAAACATTTATCAGTACTATTCTACATTTATTTTGGGATTTCAAGTGTACCCGAGGCGACGTGACATGAGAGAAACGTGTATGTGCAGTGCAAAACATATTAATAACCAGGCTGTTATACTTGTTTTATTTTGCTGCCTGAAAGTTTCTAGGCATGGAAGTGACAAAATATGAAGGGGGAGACACAGGGTACATGGAGGGGGAGACACAGGGTACATGGAGGGGGAGACACAGGGTACATGGAGGGGGAGACACAGGGTACATGGAGGGGGAGACACAGGGTACATGGAGGGGGAGACACAGGGTACATGGAGGGGGAGACACAGGGTACATGGAGGGGGACATGGAGGGAGACGTGGAGGGGGAGACACAGGGTACATGGAGGGGGACATGGAGGGAGACACTGCACATGCAGGGAGACACAGGGTACATGGAGGAGGACATGGAGGGAGGTACAGGGTACATGGAGGGGGAGACACAGGGTACATGGAGGGGGAGACACAGGGTACATGGAGGGAGACGCACAGGGTACATGGAGGGAGACGCACAGGGTACATGGAGGGAGACGCACAGGGTACATGGAGGGAGACGCACAGGGTACATGGAGGGAGACGCACAGGGTACATGGAGGGAGACACACAGGGTACATGGAGGGAGACACACAGGGTACATGGAGGGGGAGACACAGGGTACATGGAGGGGGAGACACAGGGTACATGGAGGGGGAGACACAGGGTACATGGAGGGGGACGTGGAGGGGGAGACACAGGGTACATGGAGGGAGACACTGGACATGCAGGGAGACACAGGGTACATGGAGGAGGACATGGAGGGAGGTACAGGGGACATGGAGGGAGACACAGGGTACATGGAGGAGGACATGGAGGGAGGTACAGGGGACATGGAGGGAGACACAGGGTACATGGAGGAGGACATGGAGGGAGGTACAGGGGACATGGAGGGAGACACAGGGTACATGGAGGAGGACATGGAGGGAGGTACAGGGGACATGGAGGAAGACATGGAGGGAGGTACAGGGGACATGGAGGGAGACACAAGGTACATGGAGGAGGACATGGAGGGAGACACAGGGTACATGGAGGAGGACATGGAGGGAGGTACAGGGGACATGGAGGGCGACACAGGGTACATGGAGGGGGACATGGAGGGAGGCACAGGGGACATGGAGGGAGACACGGTACATGAAGGGGGACATGGAGGGAGGCACAGGGGACATGGAGGGAGACACGGTACATGAAGGGGGACATGGAGGGCGACACGGGGGACAACGAGGGAGACACGGTACATGAAGGGGGACATGGAGGGAGACACTGGACATGAAGGGAGACAAGAGGCAAACATGGACAAGGGACAGGAGGAGGACACAGAGGGGGGAAAGAATAGGACACAGAGGGGGACAGGAGGAGGACCCAATAATTGGAGGAGAACACCTACTAGACGCCTCTGAAATATGGACGCACCAGGTTTAGTGTATATTTTTTTTCCCCTGGTTTTTGCCCTCTAAACCTGGGTGCGTCTTATAGTCCCGAGCGTCTTGTACTGTCTGAAAAATACGGTAACTGCCAAAATAGTAAGATGCCAGCCAGCCTTCCTACTCATTCGGACATTCTTGCACCTCCCCCGAGCAACTGCTGTTCTGGCAATGTTTTTGAAAACAAAGAAAACCCTGAGAATCTCACTTGAGGAGATGGACTAGTCTAAAACTTGTCTGTTCTGTCTTTTTACTAATTACTTTTTTTTTTTTTTTGCTGTAATGGTCCTTTAAATTCACATAATTTCTATAAAGATTGAAAGTGTTATTACCGCACTGCCACTGCTATGATGTAGAAAAAGAAAACTGTTCATAGTTGTGAACTGGTTAGGAAAAAGCTTTTGTTCCTGTTCTTATAATATCCCCCTCACTTTGATTGCAGTTTTCCAACGTAATTGAGCTGTTAAGTAGCTTTGATATGAGTGACATGACATCCATACTCACTGAAGTGCTGTAAGCCTGAATCAATGCCTGATAGCAGCTGCCTGTCTGCTGCACAGATTATATTCCATCTCTGAGGAAGGCGCAGCACTCACAGTGATACAGAGCAGGTGCTTCACTGGCTGAACTAGCATGCAGCCTCTGAGGCAATCCGCTGCATTTTCAGGGTGTCTGCTCTTTCTTTGCATTATGCAGCCTAACGAACCTATTATTATTTGTGTTTTATGTCAGGTTTTCAATCAGATATTTTTATATGACAACTCTTTGCAGAGAAGTTAGGCGCACAGTAGAGGACAAATTGTGTTAAAGTGAACCTCCGGACTAAAAATCTACTCAGCAGAACTGAAAAGGCTTGGTGTTTCTTTAACTGTTTCACAGCATCAGAACTTTGTTTTTCTTACCAAAGCATCATTTTTAGCTGCATTTTTAGCTAAGCTCCACCCATCAAAGAAAACTGCCCGTGCTTTTTTCCCCTGATGCTGTGCAGAGCATGATGGGATTTCCTATGTTGTTCACGTTGCCTAGCAACTGGGATGGGTGATCCGGACACAGGACTGTTGGAACTGTGTCTCATGCTTCCTGTCACATCCTTTCAACCAAAAAGATGGCTGCCCCCATGAAATCACAAACATTTGCCTGTTCTTTTAAAACAGGGTGGGTAAGAGATTATATTACCTATCTATTTTAATTAACATAACTAATGTAACTTAATGACAGTATGTTTGTTTAGGCTGAAGTTCCTCTTTAACTTCTGCAACGGACCAAAACTGACATGAATGAATCCTTTAATAATCTGATCCGCTCAGACATGATGTGATATGTCCGTTGTGATGACAAAACTCTAGGGGCTCTTCCACACTAAAAATGTAACCACAATTAGGGGTGCAATTGGCAGACGCAACTACGGTTCCTGACAGAAAAAAATCAGCAATTCATTTTTTTCCAAATGGGATAGCAAAACAAAATGCTTAGCCCTATTTTTACTACTAGCCGACCCGTGGCGTAGCATACGCCGCATAAGTGGGTAGAGGGCAGGAAGGGGGTATTGGGCACAGTGGCGGGGAGGGGGGTCGGACCCCCCCTCACCTGGGTCCCCCATGTGCGCTCCCCCTGCAGCTTAAGCTCAGCAGGAACCCCCCCTCACCTGGGTCCCCCATGTGCACTCCCCCTCCAGCTTAAGCTCAGCAGGAACCCCCCCTCCCCCTCCTGCTTAAGCACAGTAGCAGCCGCCACTATTAGTAAGAGGCAGCGGGCGGGGATGCCTCACCTCTTCCGCTTTCCAGCGTGCGTTTCACTGTTGTCACTTCCTGCAATGCCGCCCACTGTATTGGTGTAATTTGCCTTTTTAAAACAGAAGGAAATCTGCAAAATTCAGCTGTAAGTGAACATTTGGGGTTACCCACAATGCACTGCTACTGCCAATTATGCTAATTATCTCTTTTTACCCTTGGTAAGCCAAGCAAGCATCCAGAACCACTGGTGTATAGCAATCCTATAGCTTTAAATTTTACACATCCATATCAAACCCACAAGTGACAGCCTGTTTTGGACTTTTGGTCCTCATCTGTACATAGCAAGGATTGATATGGCTGTATGAGATAGGGCTTGGACCAGTACAACAGAGTAACCAAGCAGCTCAGGGCGACCCAAACCACTCGGAATGTATAGGGGGATAAAAGGGACCAAAAAGACCTACTAAAAAATCAAAGCTTGGTGTAATTTGGCCTTCTTAAAACAGAAGAAAATCTGCAATAATTCAGCTAAAGGTGAACATTTGTGCTTACCCACAATGCACCGCTACTAAATATGCAAATTATTCCTTTTCACCCTTGGTAAGTCAAGCAAGCCTTGATTCACAAAGCCTGATTCACAAAGGCTATCATTCATAAAGCATTTACGCATGCGGAAATGCTTAAAACAGCTGACTTTACCGACCACTTAGCAAAGTCAGCATTCATAAAGGCTCTTTCCGCATGGAAAAATGACACTACCGAGCAGAGTGATAAATCACCGCCTTGTGCGGTGATTATCGGTACAAATGTAACAAAATGTTAATTCATAAAGATTTCCGCAAGCGGTGTGAGGTCGGGAAGTACTGCTCCCTCTGATGTGGCGATACCAATGTAAGTGAATGGAGACACACAGACCTCCCAGGCAGCTGCAGCAGAGCGGAACACGGAGAAATGTATCAACTCTGCAGCTTCCGTGTCTCCGCAAGCCTATCGCCTGCCTACCACCAGCCTAGTTCGGAGAATCTCCGCACTGCTACCGCACATGGATACTTTTTTATGAATGCCCACCCAGAAGTCTAAAACACCGCCAGCGGTGTTTTCCCGCACTGATTCTCCATACCGACAGCACTTTCATGAATGATAGCCAAAGCGGTGCAAACTGTTTAGCACGGGTGTGCTAAACATTTAGCACGTGAAGTGCCGTCCGCTGACTTTTGTGCGTGCAATTTGCCACGTATTGCGGCACTTTGCGCACGCAAAAGTCAGCGATCGCGCGGATCGTGGCAAAAGACCGGGATCGCGCAAATCGCGGCTCTTTGCGCGCGCAAAAATCCGCGAATGGCACTTCACATGCTAAACGTTTAACACACCCGTGCTAAACAGTTTGCACTGCGTTGTGAATCATGGCCTTATAGCTTTAAATTTTACACAGTCATATCAAACCCACATGTGACAGCCTATTTCAGACTTTTGGTGCTCATCAGTACATAGCAGGGATTGATATGGCTGTATGAGATAGGGTTTGGACCAGTACAACAGAGTAACCAAGCAGCTCAGGGTAACCCAAACTACTAAGAATGTATAGGAGGATAAAAGATACCAAAAAGCCCTCCTACTAAAAAAAGCAAAGCTTGGTGTAATTTGCCTTCTTAAAACAGAAGCAAATCTGCAATAATTGAGCTATAAGTGAACATTTGTGGTTACCCACAATGCACTGCTACTGAATATGCAAATTATCCCTCTTCGCCCTTGGTTTGATATGGCACTACTTCTTCTTCTTGCTTGGACCAGCCCCTTCTTCTTGCTTGGACTGGCCCTGTGGGCAGGGCGCTACTTCTTCTTCTTGCTTGAAGGTTGAGGCACTTACTCTATTATATATATGGATGTGATTTGCATGCACTCCCATTCATTTAACCCAAGAGCGGGATAAATGCAGCAGGCACTATCTTTGCAATTGGATGCAAACCGGATCTCACTACTCATACAGGGCATCGCAACAACTATATTAGTGATTGCAATCGACAACCCACATCTATTTCAATTACCTAAACAAAGCTTGTGCAGTGTGGAAGGGCCCAGAGCCCTGGGCACTGGAAGGAAATCGGGCATCATAGATGGCATGCTATCTATGACATGCCCACTATAATACACACACACACACACACACACACACACACACACACACACACACACACACACACACACACACACACACACACACACACACACACACACACACACACACACACACACACACACACACACACACACACACACACACACACACACACACACACACACACACACACACACACACACACACACACACACACACACACACACACACACACACACACACACACACACACGATTTTACATTAGATCCTCTGTGACCATCCATTTTGGTTACTGTCTAGTGTGAACCCAGTCTAAGATTTGTTTTCCAAATTCATTTTTAAACTTCGACATGCCAATGAATTGGTCATTCTGTCAAAATAACATTTATAATTTCGAAAAATGTATGCCATTCAAAACCTATGAGCTAGGTAAAGGGGGCCCATACACCTAACGATTTTCCCGCCGATATACAAGCGATTCGATCACAGTGATTGAATCAGCTGTGAAATTGCCGCGCACACCGCTGACAGAACGATCGATTTCCGTCCGAAATCGATCGTTCCCGTCGATTCCCATCGATCCGTCCGTGTGGAAGACTTTTCTCGATCGCCGGCGGGTCGGGAGTGCGTCGATAGCGGCGTGCGAATGCCCGATGACCGACGCAATACAGCGGGTATACATTACCAGCCGGCGCGAGTCCCCTGGTCCTCGCTGTCTTCTTTCCGCGCTGGGTTCCGGACCGGCTGCAGCTACACAGAACTTCCTGTCCCGGCAGGAAGTTTAAACAGTAGAACGCCCTCTACTGTTTAAACTTCCCCTGGATAGGAAGTTCAGTAGCTGCAGGAACGGTCTGGAGCCCGGAGCGGAGAAGAAGACAGCGGGGACCAGGGGACTCGCGCCGGCCGGAATAGGTAATGTATGCAGGGAGGGGGGGGGGGGGGGGGGAAGGGTGGCAGCAGGGGCAGCTCCACAGATTGTGATCGGTTTCAGGCTGAAATCGATTCACAATCTGTTTGCAGTAAAGGTGGCCATACGATCCCTCTCTGATCAGATTCGATCAGAGAGGGATCTATCTGTTGGTCGAATCTGATGGCAAATCGACCAGTGTATGGCCACCTTTAGTGTTCAAGATTGAAGATTGAAAAGCAATAGTGTTTTCTTTAAAGGACAACTGTCAAAGTTAACTAAAATTCTAAATGCCACATATATTTGTAATGATTACTAGCAAATAGCAATACAACATTTTTTTTAAATTGTTTTTTTTGTAATTCTTTTCATTTTTTTTTTTTTTTTTTTTTTTATGTGAAGAAAATTTTACATTTACAGAGAATAGTTTTCAGTGTAGGCACTACTATGGATGACTGTGCCCAGCACATCCAGCATACAGAAACAGTCCTCACTGTCTGTAATCCAGTGACTGAAATGTCTTCAGAATGATAGAAAGCAGAAATATAACATCAAATAGGGTGTAAATAACTCATCAGCTGTTCCTGTGTCTCTCTCTGCCTCACGCTTCTAAAGTAAACAGAGATTGCAGCCAGGAAGAGCTCATTCTAAATGGTAGGTGTAAGCATCCAAGAACAGGAAAAAAGTACAGGTCCTTCTCTTTAGATCCTTTCTCTGTAGTTGGAAAAATACTCTCAGCTGTGCTTGGCTGTTCTCGTATGATCAGTGTGTGTGGCCAGGGCATAAACAAAACAATAAATAACTCCTCAGTTAACAGTGGCAGCTACCGTGTTTCCCCGAAAATAAGACAGTGTCTTATATTCATTTTTACTCCAAAAAGTGTGCTAGGGCTTATTTTCAGAGGATGTCTTATATTGGCACTGCATGAGATATGTCCTATGCTGGCCGCCTCTTATTGCTGCTCATTGTAATGTCACAGTGCCGATCAGGCACCTGTCATGTCATCCCTGCACACAGTTGATAAACCTGCTGTGTGCAAGGATGACATGACAAGTGCCTGATCGGCACTGCACGATGTGTCCCCACGCTGGCTGCCTGTGTGAAGCCGCTGTACTGAAAGTGTAATCTACCGCTACAATCTAATTGGATCAAGCAGTCTGTCCTCTTGATCCCTTGTGTGTCCCCAGATGTCCCCTATGTGTCCCCTATTTTTCTCAGTGTGGCTGCTTTGTTCAGTCCCTTAGCCTGTGTCTCCTCTCCCTGTGTATTAAGTGCCCCCCCCACACACACACACACACACACACACACACACTTCTGACCCCTGTGTGGACACTCTGTCCAGCCTCCTAGCCTGTCTCTGCTCCCCTGCATTAAGTGTCGCCCTCCCCCCTTCTGATATGTGGCCGCTCTGTCCCGCCCCCTGACTGTGTCCTCCGCTCCCCGTGCATGTTAAATGTGACGGCAGCCAGCGTGTCTTACTGCATCCATGCTGCCCAGAGATCGCCGTCGTCCTCGCTTCTCCCTCTAGTAACCGCCGCTAGTGTAGATGATGTAATCTACACAAGCGCTGGTTACTAGAGGGAGAAGTGAAGACGTCGGCGATCTCCGGGCAGCATGGATACAATAAGACGCGCTGGCTGCCGTTACATTTAACATGACAGAGCGGCCACACGGGTCAGAAGGGGGGACACTTAAAACAGGGGAGCGGAGACACAGGCTAGGAGGCGTGACAGAGCCAAGAGACAGAGACATGCGGCAGGGGATATTGTGTACTGCGGCTGGGGATGTAATTTAGGTTTGGGGCTAGGTCTTCTATTCGGAGGATGCCTTATATTCAGAAAATGAATGAAATTTCAGCTTGGTCTTATAATCCGAGGATGTCTTACTTTAGGGGAAAGACGGTATCTACAGTGGCTTGCAAAAGTATTCGGCCCCCTTGAAGTTTTACACATTTTGTCATATTACTGCCACAAACGTGAATCAATTTTATTGGAATTCAACGTGAAAGACCAATACAAAGTGGTGTACTCGTAAGCAGTGGAATGAAAATCATACATGATTCCAAACATTTAAAAAAAAAAATAACTTCAAAGTGGGGTGTTCGTAATTATTCGGCCCCCTGAGTCAATACTTTGTAGAACCACCTTTTGCTGCAATTACAGCTGCCAGTCTTTTAGGGTATGTCTCTACCAGCTTTGCACATCTAGAGACTGAAATCTTTTTTGCAGAACGGCTCCAGCTCAGTCAGATTAGATGGACAGCGTTGTGAACAGCAGTTTTCAGATCTTGCCACAGATTCTCGATTGAATTTAGATCTGGACTTTGACTGGGCCATTCTACCACATGGATATGTTTTGTTTTAAACCATTCCATTGTTGCCCTGGCTTTATGTTTAGGGTCGTTGTCCTGCTGGAAGGTGAACCTCCGCTCCCGGGCCAACGTCTTTTGTAGACTCCAAGAGGTTTTCTTCCAAGATTGCCCTGTATTTGGCACCATCCATCTTCCCATTAACTCTGACCAGCTTCCCTGTCCCTGCTGAAGAGAAGCACCCCAGAGCATGATGCTGCCACCACCATATTTGACAGTGGGGACAGGGACAGATCAAGACCAAGTTGCGCCTGGGGCAAGGTCAGGTTTTGGCGCCTAAACTGCCATTCATTTTGCCGCCTTTTTAAGAATTGAACAAACTGTGCCTGGGGCAAGATACCCGCTTGCCCCCCCCCTCCCCCCCAGATCCGTCCCTGAGTGGGGATGGTGTGTTCAGAGTGATGTGCAGTGTTAGTTTTTCAGCCACACAAAGCGTTTTTCATTTTGGCCAAAAAGTTCCGTGTTGGTCTCATCTGACCAGAGCACCTTCTTCCACATGTTTGCTGTGTCCCCCACATGGTTTGTGGCAAACTGCAAACGGGACTTCTTATGCTTTTCTGTTAACAATGGCTTTCTTCTTGCCACTATTCCATAAAGGCCAACTTTGTGCAGTGCGACGAATAGTTGTCCTAAGGACAGATTCTCCCACCTGAGCTGTAGATCTCTGCAGCTCGTCCAGAGTCACCATGGGCCTCTTGACTGCATTTCTGATCAGCGCTCTGCTTGTTCGGCCTGTGAGTTTAGGTGGACGGCCTTGTCTTGGTAGGTACAGTTGTGCCATACTCCTTCCATTTTTGAATGATCGCTTGAACAGTGCTCCGTGGGATGTTCAAGGCTTTGGAAATCTTTTTGTAGCCCAAGCCTGCTTTAAATTTCTCAATAACTTTATCCCTGACCTGTGTGGTGTGTTCTTTGAACTTCATGGTCTCGTTGCTCCCAATATTCTCCTAGACAACCTCTGAGGCCATCACAGAGCAGCTGTATTTGTACTGACATTAGATTACACACAGGTGCACTCTATTTAGTCATTAGCACTCATCAGGCAATGTCTATGGGCAACTGACTGCACTCAGACCAAAGGGAGCTGAATAATTACTCACACCCCACTTTGCAGTTATTTATTTGTAAAAATGTTTGGAATCAAGTAGGATTTTTGTTCCACTTCTCACGTGTACACCACTTTGTATTGGTCTTTCATGTGGAATTCCAATAAAATGTATTCATGTTTGTGGCAGTAATATGACAAAATGTGGAAAACTTCAAGGGGGCCGAATACTTTTGCAAGCCACTGTACATGGTACAGCTCTGGCCCCTACGCTGACACAGGCTGTGATCAGAGACTTCTGAAAAGCTTCCGATTCTTACTGGCTAAAAGCTCTAATGGTATGTGGGGTTTACAGAATGACAGATTTTTTTTTGATAGTTCCTCTTTAGAGCAAAACCTGAAGCAAAGTTGTCTGCACGTGTCCTCATCTCTGCTATATTCAATGTATTAATAAAGTAACATGGCTCCACTAATGCACCTTGCCGTATGACCTTGCTGGCCAGAGCTGCAGAATGTGTCGTCATGGCGTTTTCCATCTGGCTTTTATCTTTTCCTTATTGCTTGGCTGTCCACGCACCTTGTTGGGTCTGGATGTGGACTGGTTGACTCCCTGGTGTTCGTTTATATTCAGCGGTCTGAGATACAGGACTTTTCTTCTCCCAGGGCTTCCATCTTGTTTTCTAGTTCTAAAAGTTGTTACCTGCATGTAACACCGTTTTCTGACTCTAAACTGTTAATTTCTGCCTCTTATTAGAATCAACAGTAGGAAGAGAGGGTATTGCTAGTAAGAGATGTCTTTACATGCAAAGTAAAAATAAGTATATATCACAGAGATTGCAAATATAGCTTTTTATAAAAAAAAATAAAAAATAAAAAAAAGCATGCATAGTCCAGGTTAACTTAATGGCAACTAAACATCTGGGATCTCCCTGAGTTTAGCTACTTAACACTGCTAACAAAGCAGATTTTTGTCAGAAACATCTGATTGGCTTGTTTAGGGTCTATGGCTAAAAGTATTAGAGGCAGAGGATCAGCAGGACAGCGAAAAACTGGTATTATTTATTTGAAAGGATATAAATATGGCAGCCTCCATATCCCTCTTACTCCAAGTTCCCTATAAAATGCGCTCCAAATTCACATCAATTTCAGTAATCGATATATTTTTGGTTTTTTTATTAAATCAGTATTCCAAAGCATTTTTATAAACAATGCACTTTGTATGGAACTGCACTTTCTACTCATATTACTGCTTAAATCTGGATGCAGCCATGATATTTTACTTGCAAAGCACCCTGGGCATTCTGCCAACACTCATTTATTTTAATGTGGTTAGGTAGAAAAAAGTAAGTTTAATAAGGGCCTTTACACCTTGTTAAAGTGAATGTTTACCGGATAAAAAAAAAAAAAAGTCAGATACTCACCTAAGGAGATGGAAGGCTCGGTCCTAATGAGCCTTCCCCCTCCTCCCCCGGTGCCCGGTCCCGCGCAGGATCCCCCGTGGCAATATTCGACCAGTTCGGTCAAATACTGCCACTTCCGCATGCCTTCGGGAGCTTTCGGAAGCCTTCGGGAGCACTCGGGCTCCCGATGACGCGGCCGCTCCATACTACGCATGCGCGAGCGCCCTCTATGACGCTCTCACGCGTACGTAGTATGGAGCGGCCCGTCTTTGGAAGCCCGAGTGCTCCCGAAGACCTCCGAAGTCCCTGCGGCGGCGGACGCGAACGGGGGAGCCAACGCAGCACCGAGGGCACCGGGAGAGGAGAGGGAAGGCTCATTAGGACCGTGCCTTCCCTCTCCTTAGGTGAGTATCTGACTTTTTCTTTTTTAATCCGGTACCCATTGGCTTTAATGATATTTCTGCACATGATGAAAACTTTTTACTCCTGTATACTGTGTGTGTATCTATCTATCTATCTATCTACACACCTCAAGGAATATTAGGAACACCTGTTCAATTTCTCATCAATGCAATTATCTAATCAACCAATCACATGGCAGTTGCTTCAATGCATTTAGGGGTGTGGTCCTGGTCAAGACAATCTCCTGAACTCCAAACTGAATGTCAGAATGGGAAAGAAAGATTTAAGCAATTTTGTGCGTGGCTTGGTTGTTAGTGCCAGATGGGCCGGTCTAAGTATTTCACAATCTGCTCAGTCACTGGGATTTTTATGCACAACCATTTCTAGGGTTTACAAAGAATGGTGTGAAAAGGGAAAAACATCCAGTATGCGGCAGTCCTGTGGGCGAAAATGCCTTGTTGATGCTAGAGGTCAGAGGAGAATGGGCCGACTGATTCAAGCTGATAGAAGAGCAATGTTGACTGAAATAACCACTCGTTACAACCGAGGTTTGCAGTAAAGCATTTGTGAAGCCACAACACTCACAACCTTGAGGCGGATGGGCTACAACAGCAAAAGACCCCACCGGGTGCCACTCATCTCCACTACAAATAGGAAAAAGAGGCTACAATTTGCATAAGCTCACCAAAATTGGACAGTTGAAGACTGGAAAAATGTTGCCAAGACTGATGAGTCTCGATAGTCAGAATTTGGTGTAAACAGAATGAGAACATGGATCCATCATGCCTTGTTACCACTGTGCAGTCTGGTGGTGTAATGGTGTGGGGGATGTTTTCTTGGCACACTTTAGGCCCCTTAGTGCCAATTGGGCATCGTTTAAATGCCACGGGCTACCTGAGCATTGTTTCTGACCATGTCCGTCCCTTCATGACCACCATGTACCCATCATTCAAACCAAGGAAAGGAGCCCAATACCATAATAGAATAATATAAGCTGCTTGAAAACGTCTCAATGTGTCAAACAAAATTTGTTAGGGACTTATCCATACATCACAAAATCATTAAAAACAATAATTAAAACCCCTGTTCTAATCCAAAGGTAATTGGAATTCAACACAGCAGCGAAATAAAGTGGCAAGTGCTGTGCAATATTGTGCAAAAAAAGGGGGGATTTAACATGAATCTACAATATTGGATGCAATGTGCAAATGTGCAAAAAAGGTACAAAAAACGCACACAACTTGATACATCAAAAATTGATGATAACAAACAAAAATGGTAAAAAAAATACATGAAAAAATGATTGCAAAGTGACACTGGACACTACCACAATTCCAATAAGTTATATAATAGATGATCCCAACACATAAGTGCAAATGAAATATAAAGTGCAAAGTGCTTACCATAAGATGTCAGATTAGCTGCATGCGGAGAGACTGGGGGACTGCGCAGTCCCCCAGTCTCTCCGCATGCAGCTAATCTGACATCTTATGGTAAGCACTTTGCACTTTATATTTCATTTGCACTTATGTGTTGGGATCATCTATTATATAACTTATTGGAATTGTGGTAGTGTCCAGTGTCACTTTGCAATCATTTTTTCATATATTTCTTTTACCATTTTTGTTTGTTATAATCAATTTTTGATGTGCAAAAAAGGTACAAAAAACGCACACAACTTGATACATCAAAAATTGATTATAACAAACAAAAATGGTAAAAGAAATATATGAAAAAATGATTGCAAAGTGACACTGGACACTACCACAATTCCAATAAGTTATATAATAGATGATCCCAACACATAAGTGCAAATGAAATATAAAGTGCAAAGTGCTTACCATAAGATGTCAGATTAGCTGCATGCGGAGAGACTGGGGGACTGCGCAGTCCCCCAGTCTCTCCGCATGCAGCTAATCTGACATCTTATGGTAAGCACTTTGCACTTTATATTTCATTTGCACTTATGTGTTGGGATCATCTATTATATAACTTATTGGAATTGTGGTAGTGTCCAGTGTCACTTTGCAATCATTTTTTCATATATTTCTTTTACCATTTTTGTTTGTTATAATCAATTTTTGATGTATCAAGTTGTGTGCGTTTTTTGTACCTTTTTTGCACATTTGCACATTGCATCCAATATTGTAGATTCATGTTGAATCCCCCCTTTTTTTTTGCACAATATTGCACAGCACTTGCCACTTTATTTCGCTGCTGCGTTGAATTCCAATTACCTTTGGATTAGGACAGGGGTTTTAATTATTGTTTTTAATGATTTTGTGATGTATGGATAAGTCCCTAATACATTTTGTTTGACACATTGAGACGTTTTCAAGCATCTTATAATATTCTATTATGGTATTGGGCTCCTTTCCTTGGTTTGAATAGTGTGTTGTTTAGCCCAATTGGACAAGTGTGTCCACAGTATTATTATATAGCTCTATAGTTGTGTTGCACACCATGTACCCATCCTCTGATGGCTACTCCCAGCAGGATAATGCACCATGTCACAAAGCTTGAATCATTTTAAATTGGTTTCTTGAACATGACAATGAGTTCACTGTACTAAAATGGCCTCCACAGTCACCAGATCTCAACCCAATAGAGCATCTTTGGGATGTGGTGGAACAGGAGCTTTGTGCCCTGGATGTGCATACCACAAATCTCCATCAACTGCAAGATGCTATCCTATCAATATGGGCCAAAATTTCTAAAGAATGCTTTCAGCACCTTGTTGAATTAATGCCATGTAGAATTAAGGCAGTTCTGAAGGCGAAAGGGGGTCAAACACTGTATTAGAATGGTGTTCCTAATATATATTTCTATAATTAGATTGTTCCTGACGAGCAGCACACATTTCCAGGCATATCCTGATAAATTTTCCCTGTGCGTTCTAAATTCTGATGTTGTTGGAAAGGCCGGATTGAGGTTCCTTGTTGTTTGGCCCGCAATGTGGTGGTGGCAGTGTGCGCTATCTCTAGAGGGCCGCTTTTGTTGTCACAGCTTCCTTAATATTTCCTCTCCTGCTCTCTGCTCACACAACAAGGAAGGGTGAGTGAAAGTTGTTCAGTCTCTAATGAATGGACAGGAAAGGAAATGCTGCTCCAGCTGAGATATAACCAACTCTCAGCGATAAGGTAGGAGCTTATATAATGTTATGTATAATCATATTATTTCCGCTATTTAGCGCTAATCCTATGTGACTGGTACAGATATTGCCACACAGTGCAGTGTAACCCCAGGACTACTGTGGCTACGGTCATCTTGGGTGAGAATTCTGTCATGTGCAGTGACCTCTAGTGGTGGCTCTATGCCTTACTGCATTGCTGTCCCCTGCTGCCATTGAGTAAAGCACAGGTATGCAGGATCTTATCATTAAAAGATCAATAATGTTTGAATGGTCAGAGGAAGTTGCCTACTGACACTCTACAACTATGTACACAAGCTAGATTAAACTCTGAGGTGGCTCCTACCAGCCGGTTCTACTAAGTATTTAGTGTGTACAGTGGCCCCTGATCCTCTCAGAACCTGGCCGAAGGGACGTGGATGGACAAAGCAGATCCTACATCAGGTCTGCTTTGGCTGTCCATGTTGTTGCTGTGGGGTACTGTGAACCCAACCTTGAAACTTAATTAGTGTGTCACCGCATTACGGTTATAACCAACCAGCACACCAAAATGTAATAGTTCAGGACTAACTGATCAAGAAACTCCAATGAAATAGAAGAAAAAAAATATGCATCATAGTATAGAAAATGTAATATAAAAAGAATCTCAGTACAGTACGTGTTACAAACAACAATGGGTTTGCTTCATTCAGAACAGTTTTTATAACACCACTAGTAAAAATGTTCTTAGTATGAGACCTTCAGGCAATACTGAGTGCATAATTTAGAAGTGTTATAGGAGCGTTTGAAACTGAACAGTCTGTCAGCTTCTATGCAGGAATCGTGTATTGAATCAGCTGGCATCTACTCATGGCAGCTGGTTTGAAACCACAGAGACAAAGAAGTAGAAACAGGAAAAGAAAAGGATAAAGGGGGAGTAAGAATAGACTAAAGAAAGTTTAGAGGGCAGAAGGAACAGGCGGGGAAGGGGACAAAGCCCAGGCATGAAGGAGAGGCTGAGAAGACAGCTAGAGGTCAAAATTATCTCCCACTGCCGTCACTGTGATAGTTTCATAAGCTCAATAAAGCTTACCTATTCAACTTAATCTAGCAGGATCATATTTGGGTTATCAGAAAACAGGGCCCATCGGAACCCGAGGTGTAAGACCTATGGAAGCTGCCATATTTATTTCCTTTTAAACTATACCAGTTGCCTGGCAGTCCTGCTGTTCTTTCTGGTCAGTACAGTCTCAATCATACACCTGAAACAAGCATGCTGCTAATCTTGACAGATTTGTCATAGACATCTGATGTGCATGCTTTTTCAGGGTCTATGGTATAAAGTATTAGCAGGACAGCCGGGCAATGTGTATTATTTAAAAGGAAATACACTTGTCAGCCTCCATTTACCTCTCACCTCTGGTTCCCTGTAAACTGTGCTAAAATGCCCCAGTTCAGGCTTTCAATATCTACGCATATGATGGTATATTTTTATTTAAAGAATAACTTACTGTCATTTTTTATTAGTCCAAGTTCTATCTGCATAATCTTTACATGACATTTGAATGCAAGGAAAAATGATTTGCATATCATTACTCATCCCTAACCAGCAATGCAACTTTATAAAAGCCAGATGTCTCTTATTGCCCTGCCTGCAGGAAGAAGCCATTTCTTTGCTCTTATAGTTAACTTTTTTTTTTTTTTTTTTTTTTTTGAGAATGGAGACACTAAACAAGAACTGATATGCCTGTGCAAGGCTGTTGTGGTGCTGGCCACAGAGAGTTTATCACAACTGGTTGCTGCCCCCTCCCAGCATCTTTTTGATTACACTGCATGGTGTTGAGAGCAGATTAGTGACAGTTTGACAGTTCAGGCTGCTGTTCAATCTATCCAAGCATCATCTCACATTGGCACAGGAAGACTGTTTTGCAAACTCAACAAGGCAAATAATAAAAAGAGTAATGCAAAAATAGTCTATGTGCAATGATCAAAACTTTGTGCAGTGCAAGCTATGATATATTCCAAACAATATGTATGAAATAATAAAAACAAATGATTATAGTAGACCATGAGGTCTTCTGAGAGATAATTGGTGACATGACTACAGTATGTACTTTGTAAAGAGCTTTAGAGGTTGTCTGCACTATAACACATCATAATAAATATACAGCTTTTTGGATAACCTATGATCTTTTCTTTATACTCCGTACAATTTTTTTCATTGTACTGTGCCTTCTCTAGTACGATTACAACTATCTAGACTGAGGCCTAGTGCACACCAGAGCGGTTCTGCTGCGGTTTGCGATCCGCTTGCGGGTGCGGATCCGCTAGGGTAATGTATTTCAATGGGCTGGTGCACACCAGAGTGGGAGGCGTTTTGCAGAAACTCATAGGCCTAGTGCACACCAGAGCGGTTCGGCTGCAGTTTGCGATCCGCTTGCGGGTGCGGATCCGCTAGGGTAATGTATTTCAATGGGCTGGTGCACACCAGAGCGGGAGGCGTTTTGCAGAAACGCATACTCCCGGGCTGCTGCAGATTTTGGATTGCGGATGCGTTTCTGCCTCAATGTTAAGTATAGGAAAAACGCAAACCGCTCTGAAAAACGGCACTTCAGAGCGGTTTGCCAGGCGGTTTTTGTTACAGTAGCTGTTCAGTAACAGCTTTACTGTAACAATACATGAAATCTACCACACCAAAACCGCTACACAAAACCGCAAAACGCTAGCTGAAACGCTGCAGAAAAATAAGAAAAAGCGTTTCAAAATCTGCTAGCATTTTGCGGATCTGCTAGCGGTTTTTGGTGTGCACTAGGCCATACTCCCGGGCTGCTGCAGATTTTGGATTGCGGATGCGTTTCTGCCTCAATGTTAAGTATAGGAAAAACGCAAACCGCTCTGAAAAACGGCACTTCAGAGTGGTTTGCCAGGCGTTTTTTGTTACAGTAGCTGTTCAGTAACAGCTTTACTGTAACAATACATGAAATCTACTACACCAAAAACGCTACACAAAACCGCAAAACGCTAGCTGAAACGCTACAGAAAAAGAAGAAAAAGCGTTTCAAAATCTGCTAGCATTTTGCGGATCTGCTAGCGGTTTTTGGTGTGCACCAGGCCTGATTCCACTTTATTCATGTATTTTTTATTTTCCACGGTCATGTCCATGTTTGTTATATTGAAGACAAATCTCCTGAAGTCATCGGCCTAAAGAGAATAGCTTGTGATCTGTATTTCACTTAGTGGACCGCGGCCAAGACCGAATCATATTGTCCATGTTCACCGCTTCCATAGCGAATGCATCTTGGCTGGTTCCCCCGCTCGCAGTCAGACTGTGGGTTGTTTAAGGATTGCGTGTATGTCTGATAGAGCAATTACCATATTATCCTGGGCTTCCAGTTCATTGTCTATAGACCCCCCTGTGATCAAAACATTCTGTTCTGACTGCAAAACAGCTGGATCAGTAGAACTGATATCATGCCGGCGACTGATCCGGATAATTGTTCATGAAGATGAATTGATCTGCTTACATAGTTAGTGCATGTTTACAATATTAAATCCTTATTCCAGGCATAATTATTTTTCAGGTAGTCTGAGTAGATATTCAGTGACAAATTTTGTGTTTGTGTTTTATAAGCCTAACTATAAACCACAGGGAAAAGAGTACTTTTCTGCCTTCAGACTTTATCCCCCCTCCTCACTCACCCTAGCAGTAAAATAACTTCAGTTAGAAAACATAAAAGTTCCTAAATAGTGTAAACCGTCTGGTAAGCAATATTATTGATCATGTGACCACACTGTCGGTTGTTCAGTGGAGAAGTAGTGCATCCAAAACAGAAGTGGAAGTAGCCAATTGGAGAATGGGATCTGGTTAATTTTTCTGTCATATCAAAGACCTGCTGGAGATTTAATAGTGGCTTCGGCATGAGCTAAGGTTTATACTGACACATAAGTACTTTGTAAACCATTTTTGCATGGAAATATTTTTATTAAATAACATTTGGTTTTTGTTACTTGGGCACTTTAGATTCAGACAGTAGATTTTCCTTTAACCTTTTGATTGCCATAAGCAACCGTATATCACCGCACATACTTTCTGACACCCACACTTTGGGTGTGAAGTGGGGGGTTGGCCTATGTGCAGGGAATAGATTGGGGGTGATGTGTGTGTGTGTGTGTGTGTGTGTGTGTCGCCCTCCGTATGCAGAGTGCGCTGCGTATTGTGCTGCAGAAGATATGGCTACCTGTCGGTCACTTCAGCTTGCATCCTCTAGTGTTTTGTAGACTTTCCGAATTGGCCATTAGAGCTCCCAGGCTCATTGCGGTCACATGACACTGAGCCTGGGGGACGGGAAGCCTCTGTGTTATCCAGAAGGTTCCCTCTACTGAGGTCAATATCCCAATTGGGCACTGTTTTTCCTTTACATTAAAGGAAGCATCAGCGGAATTAAGATAATCCAGATTTACTTACCTGGGGCTTCCTTCAGCCCTCCATAAGTCCCTCACTGCGGCTCCACTCTCAGCAGGTCGCCCAGGGTACCCCCTGCAGCAACCGCCAGCCTGGCGAGGTCGGCGGCTGCTGCACACGTGTGAGCGTTCACGTCCATGCTCCCGTTGCCAGGAGCGTTCAAGCAGGTGCAGTACTACTGCTTCTATGCATAACACTCTTCCCAATCAGAGCACAGACTTTGCACATGCAAAGTAGCTGTTGACTTTGCCAGGTCGACGGCTGCTACAGAGGAGAACCCGGACGACCCGCTGAGAGCGGAGCTGCGGCGGGGGACACATAAGCTTGCAGGGGCTGGAAGAAGCCCCAGGTAAGGAAATCTGGATTTGTTTATTTCCCCTGATGTTTAAAGCTCTGCAGAAGAAGTCAGCACTACATAAATGCACAATAATAATTAAATTATACGTTGCTTCTTTGCAGATTTTTTATTTAATGCTGAAGCACCATCATCTTTTCATCGGTAATGTTATCAATGTTGTTGTTTTATTTTCCAGATAATGATGAGTACAGGCCGCCAGTGTGGAAGTCTTACTGTAAGTATTCCCATGTGATGATAATCAGTGCTTTGACTTTATTGTAGGATGCTGCTGAGGAAAACACATTGACACAGGCTGGAAAGAACGCACTGTTGAAACATTTGCTGATAAGGTGGGGGTTGGCTGTCATTCTAATGGCTATCTGGAAGAAACAGGAAAGATTTCAGAGCCTAGAGCAGCTACTGACTTCACAACGAGCGGAAATTCCCATTTCCTTATTTATACATTTTGAACACCAGCTTTATGTATTCAAGGTCGAGCTGGTCCAAAAACTAACGCAAATGATTTTTTTTAATTTTAACCGATAAGAGGCTGTTCTTGATGGACCTTTAGTTTGACACCTACATCCGATCATCAAACAATTCCCGACTCCTGATTCCTGACTTATTGTATTTGCCAGATTAAAGAGAACCTGAGATGGGTTTGAAGAATGCCATTAGGGCACAGAGGCTGGTTCTGCATACTATCACCAGCCTCTGTGTCTGTACTGTGACCCCCCCATTAAAAAAAAGCCACGCTAGCGATACGCAGCTTGTTGCTAGCTGGCTGATTACCTGAAGGCTGCCAGTCACCGCCGCTCTCCTCCCCGCCTGTGTCCCTTCCCTCCCCACCTCCGTAAGCTGATTGGAGGGAAGGGACGCGGACAGGGAGCGGCGATATAGAGGAGGTGGGGGAGCAGCACTGAGTGACGGCACTCAGGTAACCAGCCAGCTAGCGACAAGCTGCATCTCGCTAGCATGCCTTTTTTTTATGGGGGACAGCAGAGTGCGGGGGGGGGGGGGGGGGCTGGGGGACACAGTACAGACACAGATGCCTAATAGTATTCTTTACAGACAGCTTACATATAATAGCAGTAGAGTATTGTACCGTGTTAGCCATCAGTAAAACCAAGAAGGTTTGAGTCGGGATGATAGCATTTCTTAGCTAACCTAAAAGAGAAAGCGTACGTTTTTGTCTGATAAGCCTTCTTCAAACTCTGTTCTGGTATGCATTCAGGAACAGAGTCTTTGCAGAAGGCTTATCAGCCGAGGCGAGCTCTGGTGTGATTTCTAGTGCTTGAAAGGTGCCTCCAGGTGGCTATATGAGAGAGACAAGGAGTCCAGTGGTGCAGTATCCTTTGTACAAGTTGGTATAATAAAAGATATAGCTGTTATACTCACAATGGTGGGTTGCAAAGACCTGCAACCACCGTTAGAACCTACGGGAAAAACAACTGCTCCCGCTCAGTATTCCATTCTGCTTGGCAGGTGCCGGTTGGTCGCACCCCTTGGATTTATTGGAAACTCTGAGATTTGCAATAGGGAGCCCCTAAGGGTATGTCTAATCTAAAATGCACTGTTGAAGGTGCCCTATATTTGAATATCCGGTGTACGATGTATATATATAAAAAAAAAAATATATATATATATATATATATATATATATATATATATATATATATATATATATATATATATATATATATATATATATATATATATATAGGATCTTGCCTCCTTAAAGGACAAACCACTAGGGTAGGTATACGTTTTTTTATTCATTCATGCACTAAAAGACAATGCATTTCACGGGTGCTGGCCCGCTTCTTCAGGTCAATACAAAAAATGCCTTCGCTGCAGACGACCGTCCTTTTAAGGACTATTATATATACACCTTATAATAAAATATAGGGAACCTCCAACAGTGTATTTTAGATTATCAGCTGAGTGCTTTTAAGTTAGCCAGTAAAATGGTATCATCCTGATTCAACACTTCTTGCTCTTAAGGTGACCATACACTTATAGATTTCCAGCAGATACGACCATCAGATAGATTTCTGTCAGATGACTGTCAAGTCCAGTCTGACAGGAATGTATATGATGTGTGCCACACACTAGGAACAGATTTCCAATTGATTTCAGAATTAAATCTATTGGAAATCTAGGGAAAATCGATCTAAATGCAGTACTTGACCATTAGATCTAATGCAACTCTATGGGCCACTGATCTGCTGCCAGCAGCAGATCGACCTATATTTTTCATCCTGTCAGATCAAATTCATTGAAATCGGCTTCAAATCGATCGACCGATTTTGATTGAATCGAATTTTGATTGATCAATTAATTCTATAGAATCAATCGAACGATCGATGGCTGAAATCGACCAATGTACGGGCCCCTTTACATGTAATGGCACTTAAAGAGGAACTTTACCAAAAGATAGTAGTGTGTGTGTGTGTGGGGGGGGGGATCAAGACATTGCAAAGTGATAAGTTAAAAAATAAAAGCTGGATAAAGAAATGATTCATACTTGCTGTGTAATTTGTTCATGGTGTTTGATCCTCCATGAGCCTGCTGGTCAGCATCATTTACTGCTGACAGACATAAGAGAGCAGAAACTGCCCTTATCTATAACCACAACACTAACCATATGTTAGGCTAAAAGGTTGTTGTGTATGTACGTGTGTATACATATACATACATACAGTGTACATGCATACAGTGTACATGCATACAGTGTACATGCATACTGTGTACATGCATGCATACATACATACATACATACATACTGTGTGCATACATACATACACTTTTTTTTTTTTTTTTTTTCTGGAGTGGAGGGTGGAAAGATTACCACCATCATAGGGATGCTGATTTGCGTATGCAGCATTGGGAGTTAGCACTATCATCTTTGTAACAGCTTGCAGCCATTTCAGAAAGTGTACCCAATGGCTTTTGTACTGACTAATGCTGAGCATACACGGGTCGATCCGGTGGCCAATGAGCCGCCGGATCGACCCCCGCTTGTCCGCGCGGATCGATTCCCACTCATTACCGCCGGCGCTCCTTATCAGCCGCTCGATTCCCCGCTATTGTCCGCTGGCGGGGATCGAGCGGGGAATCTATCCGGTAGGTCATCGGACCTGTCGGATATTATCAATTGAGCTATCAGGCTCGATTGATAAGCCGGCCCAAGTTGTATGCCCAGCATAACACTAGAGTACACTACATTTTAGGATTTTTTTGTGTGTGTTTGTGTACCCATTTTTGTAATAGAAAGTAGAGAGAATATAAAGGGAACCTGAAGCAAGAAGTATATTGAGCTGCCATATTTATTTCCATTTAGTCTCCCTGGGAGTGTGATTATTTCCTGATTTTAGGGTCTAAAGTGGTACACTAGACTCTAAAAGCAAGAAAAGTAATTATACCGCAGATAGATCTGCAGCAAGCATTGCACTTTACTCACCTCATTCGGATCCAGCGCTGCAATTCTCCCTCCTGTTCTCCAGGTGGTGCTCTACCTGTGTGGTGAGATCGCGGTCTGTAGTCATGTGACAAACGATCCCTCTGGGGTGAGATCCCCAAGAGCCTCCTAGGATTGGAAGAAGACTACCAGCATCTAGATCCCGGGGAAGGTGAGTTACACAAGCCTTCTGCGTGCATGCTCTGCATAAGCCTACTGGCGGCAACCAAGAGCCAGACTTGGGATTACCGCTAACAGCATCTTTTATCCACCCCGAGCCTGGCTAGATATTCCCGCCAAGGAGGGTAAACAATACCAGTTGCCTGGCAGCCCTGCTGATCTCTATGGCTGCAGTAATGTCTGAATTACACCAGAAACAAGCATGCAGCTAATCTTATCAGATTTGAGAAAAATGTCAGAAACACCTGATCTGCTGCATGCTTGTTCAGGGTCTATGGCTAAAAATATTAGGGGCAAAGGGTCAGCAGGACAGCCAGGCAACTGGCAATGCTTAAAAGGAAATAAATATGGCAGACTCCATATGTCTCTCACTTCAAGTTCCCTTTAAATAGATATATCATACTTGAGACCCCCTGATCTGCAAGTAGCATTAAAATGCATAGACTGTTTGCATAGAGTTGTGTGCACAGTATGTATTTGTTTTACAAGATGTATTTATATTAATGTATGTAAAGCAATATTTTTGCTTTGTTTCATCCAGTGTACCAGCTGCAGCAAGAGGCTCCGCATCCGCGAAGGATTACTTGCACACAGGAGGTAGGTACCCACAGAGGGTCATTTCAGATATCCAAGCATGTGCAGGGAACAGAATAAATCAGAACAGTCCCTCAGTGTTTTTTATTTGGGGCTTGATTCATGAAGCTGCGCTGCTATAGCAGGATGAACTCCATGACAGCAGTGCAACCTAAATTCAGGGAGGCACGCGATGCACAGTCCTGCAGCATAGTGTACCTTCCTTAGTTACTTACATTAGCAACGCATGTTTCTTTAAATGCCGGCCGCTGCTGTGAAGTACCGCGATACTTCACTAGTGCGGCCGCTACTATGTTAATTAACATAGTTTCTATGTAGTAACTATGTTAATTAACATAGTAGCGGCACAGCATTGGCCGGCATTTAACCACTTCATAGCAAAGAAATGAACAGCGCTACTTAAAAACAGATAAGTGCCTACCTGCAAGATAGTGCAAGCCCCACTTGTGGGATAAAATACACACCTAGCATACACATAACCTGTCTACCACTGGAGGATGTTGGTTTCCTGTGTTAAGTACTCGTCCCTCCCACTGCGGAGAAGTCATCCCCCTATGGGAGGGGATCTAACACTAACTAAATCCTAACCTATGCATATGCATAGCCTGGGTGCGCTACCAAGTAAAATCGAAAATTGAAAATTGCGCCAAAGGTGGATCAGCGCATCACCAGGCCGCCTCCAAATGGCCTACAATCAGAGGTGCGCTGAGCCCCCCCCCCAGAAACTGCAAACGCACCTTGAACCGAAACAGAAGCTCTGCATATACACCAAAAGCAAGGCTGCTAAGTGGGAGCAGCTGACCAAAAATGAATTAAATTAGTACACATAACCACTTCAGCCTTCAGTCGTTTTTTCATGTTATGCATCCGAGCAATTTTCACCTCCCATTCATTCGCCAATAACTTTATCACTAATTATCACAATAAATTGATCTATATCTTGTTTTTTCCACCACCAATTAGGCTTTCTTTGGGTCGTACATTTTGCTAAGAATTATTTTTTTCTAAATGCATTTTAAATGGGAATATTAAGAAAAATTTAAGAAAATTCATTATTTCTCAGTTTTCGGCCATTATAACTTTAAAATAATACATGCTACCATAATTAAAACCTATGTATTTTATTTGCCCATTTGTCCCAGTTATTACATCTAAATTATTTATAAATAAGGAACACGCGCTAGTGATAATGATTTAATCTATAAAATTCTCATTATAAGATGTCATAGAGGTAGTATAAGGATTTGCATAAACCCACATGTGCATAATGATGAGGTGGGTGTTGATAAATCTGCATAAGAAAAGCTGTGAGGTGCCAAAATGAGCTAAGTACTTGCATAAACCCACACTTTGCATAATGATGAGGTGGGCGGAGATAAACCTGCACATGGGTGGTGGAGCAGGCAAAAACCTATTTAAGTGGATGAACTATGTCGAGTAAAATCAATCCTCCTGAAGAAGGCTAACGTATTATAGCTGTAACACGTAGAGGTTCTCTTGTAACTGAATAAACCGTTTCTGGAGCATTTAGGAACTAAACTGGCCGCAATATCGCTTAGCGACCATTTGCACATCAAAGGATCCTATTGCTTTAAGGTGACGTCACCAGAAAGAGCAGCTTACGGCTTGCTGGAACAGACAGCGGGCGTCACGCTTAACTTGTCAGCAGGAAGTGACGTATGCGACCAAGCATCGCCGAGAGCTGAACGGAAAAGGGAGCTCTGAAGTACCCGGCTGAGTCTATAGCTTGAAGATCGGGGAGAGGAGCTTCTAAGACATAGAGGTACTCTGATTGAACATAGTTTGCTGTAAAGTCACGCTTGAAAAAGCGTTTGTAAACGAGACTGTTAGCACATATGAAACGGGCTGAATCCACTGAGGCTGATCTATGCAGTGTGACTTATAAAGTCTTAAAAGATGCCTGTGTGAAAAACTGACAGCACATATGAAACGGGCTGAATCCACTGAGGCTGAGTGATGCACTGTTGGAACTGATACCTGTTTATTGCACAAAATTGATCAACTCTTCTCATGAATAGGATCTTAATATACGATCTATTTTTGGAATAGTTGCTGGAAAGAAAGAAAAGAAAAAAGCCTTTTTTCTGTGCTCCAGGAATCATATGCTATTAAGGACTGCCAACAAGCAATCAAGAGTCTAGGTGTAGATCTTAATTGGCTCAGGTTGTTAGGAAGAGGTTTTTTTTACACCTGATGAATTTATGGTATGATTGTGAATAGTATGAAAGGCATGAGTGTTTTGTTATAGGTGTGGTTTTTTTAGCATTTTATCTATGTACATGATAATTTTATAGATTAAATCATTATCACTAGCGCATGTTCCTTATTTATAAATTGTTTATAGTTGATTTTTGAGGGTCCTGGGATCACCTCTTTGGAACTTGCAGCTTAGGTGTTCTAGTCTCCTTAGCGCCAACTTCTGCTAATAAAGTTTACATCTAAATTATGTCCCTATCACAATGTATGGTGCCGATATTTTATTTGGCAGTAAAGGTGCATTTTTTCAGTTTTGCGTCCATCACTATGTACAAGCTTATAATTTAAAAAATATTCATAATATACCCTCTTCACATGCATATTAAAAATGTTCAGACCCTTAGGTAACTTTGTTTTTTTTTTTTTTCTTTTTAATTGTAATTTAGTTTTTCTCATGAAAAATTTTATTTGGGTAATTTTTGGTGTGGGAGGTTAACAGTTTATTTTTAATGTAATAATGTGTGCTTATTTCATAAAAAAAGTATGCAGATGTAGTTTTACTATATGGCCACAGTCAATTTTTATTTATTTTTTTTTGTCCTGGAAGCCAGCACTCTCACTTCCAGGAAGCATAAGGAGGACGGGGAACTTTTTTTTTTTGTTTTCTTCAGAAAGATTGTGGCTTCTCAAAGAAGCAGTCGGTCTTTCTGCCAGGGACTTAGATCAATGAATGGGATTTATGTTCCCTGTCATTGATCTCCGGGCTAACTGGGGGCGGCATGGGAGCGGGCGCGCGTGCAGGAGCGTGCAGCAGCACAGCAGCAGCCTTCTGGAGGTGACTGTAACGTCCAAAAGGCTAAAATGGTTAAAAGAACGCAGCTTCATGATTCAAGCCCTTGGTGTGAAAGGGAGAGGACTTTTAATTTCTGTACTTATTTTGAAGATGGAATGGATGACGCTTGTTGATGGGCCAAGCTAGTAAGTTACAGACTTATAAAAATAAGTATTCGTATAGCACTTTTCTCCAGTCAGACCCAAACACTTGAAAGCTGTAGCCACTAAGGTCGCTCAATAGGCCACCCACCCTGCAGTGTTAGGGAGTCTTATTATAAAAAACTAAAATGTTTTTTCATCATGATGATGATGTTTACAATGGAAACTATGATGGTTATTTCCACAAACTTAACTAAACCTTTTTTTTGACTTTCTGAAATGTTCAACTTGCGTTATATTTTAGAAAATAATTTTCCCAGCAGGGACTTACAATCTGTAGTCCATATCTGCTAACGAGGGACGCACACTAACATACTAGTTGTTTTTTTTTTTTTTTTTTAGGATTGCTGGGGCAAAATGTATTGTTCAAATTAGTGTATTGAAAGTTCTACATCCATCTCAAAAAGGTGATCACTGCACTATTAAAGTGTACCCTAGATGGTGAGGGGGGAGCAGATGGGACACTGAGACATGTTCCCTGGTTCATGACATGCCTCTCTGTCTCCTATGCACCATTCACTGTCCATTCCCCTCACCCCCTCCCCCTCCCCATGTTTTTTTTTTCTCCCACAATTTTACCAACATGCAGCTCCTCGGCAATCTCGAGAAGGAGCAACCCTTGCAGGACAGGCACTCCTGCAAAATGCCCACTATGGGCGTTCCTAATGCCCCTTCTCCAGCTCTCATTGTGCAGGTCTGCCTCTCCCCTTTTGATCCTCCGTCTCCCTGCACTCTGCTCCAGGGTTGCCAACCTGATTTCTAGTTTCTGACGGACAAAAAGCCCAAAAAATCTGGACACCCACAATTTTGGACGGACAGGGGGCGGAGTCAACAGCGCAGGGTTATGGGTGGGGCTTAATTGTGGGCGGTCACTTTAAAAAAATGTTTTAATATAAATTAATGGTTGCAGCAGGACTAGGGCGCCGCATAGGGATCCCACAGGTCCTCATTACTCTTTACTACCCCATTTCACCCTCAAACCACTCCCCTCCATATCGATGTCTTGCTTACGTACTCATTGGTGGCGAGTGCACTTCTGATTATCTCTCTGCTACAGTACTGTCTGGTAAAAGCCCTGTGTGTCATCTGAAAGGTGACTAAATGCTGTAAGCCTGCTCAAAACTGTGTATTGGTGTTGGTTATGAAATGAAGCCACGCTGGTACAAAGCCCTGAGCAGGTTTATATTGCACGGCTGCCTGTCAGATGACACAGAAAACACTCTCATGTCCCTAAATGTATCAGTGCTGCCGCAGTGGGGGTATGCTATTGCTATACAGACAAAGCAGTGAGGTCTTGTAGCTCCTGCAGCAATGGTGACCCTGCAGAAGGAATGGTATAACTAGTGGAGGCTACATGGTGCACACCTGTAGAAAAATGCTGATCAAAGGTGGCAGGATGGGGGCTGGCAATGCATTTAGGGCTGGTGGAGGCAGACTGCAGTCAACAGGCACTCTATATGTGTGTTATGTGTGATATATGTGTATATATATATATATATATATATATATATATATATATATATATATATATATATATATATATATATATATATATATATATATATATATATATATATATATATATATATATATATATATAAATTTAGCAATAAATGAGCTAGTCCTCACCTCTCACACAGCACTGCAACAGGAATAGGGGAAACTCTTAACATGGCTCAGACGGCCTCTACTGCTGAATTCAGGCATGATTGAACTCTGCATGACCTGATCAGTGGTCACAAGCACCAGACCAGAGCGAGCTCCGATGGAATGCGGTGAGGGATAGCATTACTGAGGCCTCGTTCACATCAGGGCCGTTTCTGTGCGCTTTTTACAGCGCACTGCCCTGTGCGATCAGCAAGGTATTTACTTTCCCATGTAACTAAATGTAGCTGGTTCACATCTATGCGCTGCGCTGAGCAGCGTTACAGAAACGTAGGGTTGCATGCATTTCTGTGCGTTGAGCTGGAAAGCGCACATCAATGCAAGTGAATGGGTGCGCTTTTTTAGCGCATAGAAGCGCGTACAAGTGCATAGAAGCGCATGCGTTTTTTACCCCTAATTGGAGAAAAAAATACATTTACATACAAAAACAAAGTTTTATTGACAACTGCTGCTGGTACAACAACCAAAACGTGCTTTAAAGAAGCGCAGCGCAACGCACAGAAACGCGCACAAGCGCATGCGTTTTTTACCACGCGCTTTCACACGTTTTTCAGCGCAGCAGATGTGAACGAGGCCTGAGTTGGGCTGCTGTGCTCCATTAGCTGGCCACACGCTCCAAGGTCTAGCAAGTCTGACTGTTTTTACTCACTTGCTTCTATCATGCCCATGCCATCCCGGAGAAGACTACAGACGATCAAAGCAGCAGCTGGAGGCGGGGCCCGAGCCTGGGACGTTTGCACAGTGAGGGAAGAGATCTTACTGGCGGGGAGGAGTGAAGACTGAGTGATGTATCGCAGCAAGAGAGAGAAGCTGCAGTACATCACAGTAGAATCCACAAATTGACGGACACACTGAGCAAATATACGGGCAGTACGGACGGGACAATTTTGCCTCATTATTCACGGACTGTCCGTCAAAAGACGGACGCTTGGCAACCCTGCTCTGCTCTGTGATGAGACCACGTCGTAACCCCAGCGGGTCACTAAAAACATCACTTATACAGGAGTCAGGGTACAAGATACTTACAAACTGGTACCGGACGCCAGATAAACTACATAAAATGTTCCCTGACTCAAGTCCACTGTGCTGGCATGGAATAGTGAAACAGGATCCCTAGTCCATATTTTTTTGATCTGTACAAAGCTGGCCCAATATTGGGATTCTGTAAAATCTATTTTAGCCCAGATCTGTGGGACTCCCGCATCACAGATCCTTCATTTTTTCCTTTTACACAATACTAGTATTAGTTTGAAGATATAGAAAAAATCACTAATTAAACATCTTGTCAATGCAGCTAGAATAACTATTGCCAAATTTTGGAAATCTCCCCAACCTCCCTCTGTTTGAGACGAAATAGAATATTTTAGACAAATGGAAGATCTGACATATACCTTATACAATAGAACTATACAGTTCAGTAATAAGTGGGCTCCTTGGTTAGAGTTTGTGAAATCGGAAGAATATGGGAGGACTATGGCCGATGACCTGTAAAAGATGTAATTTTGGCCCCAGGCAAGAACTGAGCGTATATTATTGAGATATTTCCAACAGATGTCGAATTAAAACAACCCTCGGAGCTGCTCTCCCCTCCCATCCCTTAGCCCACACTAGCTATATCTCTGTTTCCTTTCTCTTTTCTTTCTTTTTCTGATCTCTTATTATCTTTCTATCTAAGGAAGCGTGGTCTGAATTATGTTTTGAATACGATTTTGTTTAAGTGAATATGGGTATCAGATAATAGGCTTTACTTTGTATAATTGTCTGATCTAGAACCCCTGGATGAAATGTGACCTGTTATTTTATATGACCTAATATATTGTGTGTTAATATGTATATCTATTATATACTACTTTGAAAAACAATAAATAATCTGTAAAAAAAAAAAAAAAACACTACTACTTGATGTCTGGCCACAGGAGTGGCAGTAATTGAGGCCGCCAGATCTCGCTAACTCCCCGGGATCATGTAGCATTTTTTTGTTTTGTTTTTTGTTAGTATAGTTGCCCCAGTATCGCTAGTATAGTTACCAGGGCGTTGGAGTCGGAGTCGAGGAGTCGGGGCAATTTTGGGCACCCGGAGTCGGAATTGGAGTCAGATTTCTTAAACTGAGGAGTCGGAGTCGGATGATTTTTGTACAAAATCCACAGTATTAGACTAAGGAGTCGAGGAGTCGGAGATGGAGTCTGGAGTCGTGGTTTCATAAACTGAGGAGTCGGAGTTGAAGTCAGAAGATTTTTGTACCGACTCCACAGCCCTGATAGTTACCCCTAATATAGCTAGTATACACTCACCTAAAGAATTATTAGGAACACCATACTAATACGGTGTTTGACCCTCTTTCGCCTTTAGAACTGCCTTAATTCTATGTGGCATTGATTCAACAAGGTGCTGAAAGCATTCTTTAGAAATGTTGGCCCATATTGATAGGATAGCATCTTGCAATTGATTTAGATTTGTGGGATGCACATCCAGGGTACAAAGCTCCTGTTCCACCACATCCCAAAGATGCTCTATTAGGTTGAGATCTGGTGACTGTGGGGGCCATTTTAGTACAGTGAACTCATTATCATGTTCAAGAAACCAACTTGAAATGATTCCAGCTTTGTGACATGGTGCATTATCCTGCTGGAAGTAGCCATCAGACGATGGGTACATGGTGGTCATGGAGGGATGGACATGGTCAGAAACAATGCTCAGGTAGCCCATGGCATTTAAACGATGCCCAATTGGCACTAAGGGGCCTAAAGTGTGGCAAGAAAACATCCCCCACACCATTACACCACCAACAACAACAAGGCATGATGGATCCATCTTTTCATTCTGTTTACCCTAAATTCTGACTCTATCGAGACTCATTAGACCAGGCAACATTTTTCCAGTCTTCAACTGGCCAATTTTGGTGAGCTCGTGCAAATTGTAGCCTCTTTTTGATATTTGTAATGGAGATGAGTGGTACCCGGTGGAGTCTTCTGCTGTTGTAGCCCATCCGCCTCAAGGTTGTGCGTGTTGTGGCTTCACAAATGCATAGCTCGGTTGTAACGAGTGGTTATTTCAGTCAATGTTGCTCTTCTATCAGCTTGAATCAGTCGGCCCATTCTCCTCTGACCTCTAGCATCCACAAGGCATTTTCGCCCACAGGACTGCCGCATATTGGATGTTTTTCCCTTTTCACACCATTCTTTGTAAACCCTAGAAATGGTTGTGCGTGAAAATCCCAGTAACTGAGCAGATTGTGAAATACTCAGATCGACCCGTCTGGCAGCAACAACCACGCCACGCTCAAAATTGCTTAAATCACATTTCTTTCCCATTCTGACATTCAGTTTGGAGTTCAGGAGATTGTCTTGACCAGGACCACACCCCTAAATGCATTTAAACAACTGCCATGTGATTGGTTGATTAGATAATTGCATTAATGAGAAATTGAACAGGTGTTCCTAATAATCATTTAGGTAAGTGTAGGTGCCCCTGTATAGTTAGTATAGTTACCCCTGTATAGCTAGTATAGTTACCTAGCTAGTATAGTTACCCCTGTATTGCTCGTATAGTTACCTAGCTAGTATAGTTACCCCTGTATAGCTAGTATTGTTGCCCCTGTATAGCTACTATAGTTGCTCCTGTCACTTTATGAGCTGGCGGCCGCTTCCTCTTTTAGATTGCCCAGTAGCCCCTCTCCTCTTTGCAGCATCTTCTATTACAGCAGCGCGTCCTGCGCCTGCTGTAAGGAAGAGAAGGTAGCAGGACAGTGGCTTCCTGTAGCGGCGATAAACATCGCAGTTACCAAGGGAACTGCTGTCCTGCTTCCTTCCCTTCTTTACAGCAGGCGTGGGACGCGCTGCTGTAATAGAAGATGCTGCAAAGAGGAGAGGGGCTACTGGGCAATCTAAAAGAGGAAGCAGCAGCCAGCTCATAAGGTAACGGGAGGGGGGGTGAGGGGCCAGGCTCGGCAGAGAACTGCCCACGGACCGGCAGTGGGCCGGGGATTGGGGACCCCTGCCTTACAGCATAAGAGCTTTAAAAAAGTATTAAATGGATCAACATGGCCCCTAATTTCATTCCCAGCCAGGGCACTATCTGCAAGGAGTTTGTAAGTTCTTCCCGTGTCTGTGCGGGTCTCCTCCAGGCACTCCGGTTTCCTCCCACATCCCAAAAAGAGATAAGTTAATTGGCTTTCCCCTAAATTGGCTCTAGACTATGATACATACACTACACGATACACACATAGACCTATGACTATGGTAGAGGCTAGGTTGTGAGCTCTTCTGAGGGACAGACAGTGACATGACTATATGTACTCTGCACAGCGCTGCAGAAGATGCTAGCACTATATAAATACTAAATAATAAGCCAGTTACCAGGGCTGATTGACGTAGAATGGAGGACAATGGTAGGATGGCATGTTTATGGGGCTGGAGGAAGCCCTGGGTAAGTAAAAGAACGTTCAATTGCGAGGTCTCTTGGTTTCTTTCATCTCAATTTTAACAGTACTGAGAGATTAATGTAATTTAAATACACAATTAAACCCGAAGAAAAGACTTGTCAAAATCTTCTGTAAAATGTTGCTTTTCAAAAATTCAATTTTTGGTGAGGAATTAATCCGGGCACCCTCAGATTTATTCAAACTTACAATGGCTCGAATGACAGACAGGTGAATCACAGCAGGTGCACGGGACTAGCACATTGTTACACAGCATTTCAAAGGAGGTTTGCCCTATGTAAACCTCCGACATTTAATTTGGTGTGTTTTGGTGCGCTCCTGACTGTCATGGTAAGAGTAAACACCGTGGTGAGCCCAAAAAAGCTGCCTGAGGCCTTTACAAAGAAGATTGTGAGGCCTCATTCACACCTAAAAACAAAACCGTAAGCGTTTTGCGCGCTGTTTTTCTTCCCTCCCGGCGCTTCCCTGCGCGTTTTTTGAAGAAGCGCTTTTCTAAGTGCTTTGCCAGATTGGTTTTAAGATTCACTCGCTGACTCACGTCAGGAAATGAACTCTTTGACCCGGAAAATAATAAATACAATGTATTTATTCTAAAAAACACGAACACAATCGTCACATAAAACGGTTTTGTGAGCGCTTAGCGCTCTTCCTATACCTTCTATTATAGCAAAAACGCCCCAAAAATGGTACAGGCACAACTCTGCTGAACGCGCAGCGCACGGACCACGCTGATATGAACTTTCTCATAGAGAATCATTGCACCAGCATTTTGTGGGCGATTTTAAAAATCGCCTGAGCTTGAAAAAAGGCCGAAAACGCCCCTAGTGTGAACGAGCCCTAACGGCTTACAAGCCTGGTAAGGGATTTAACCTATTGGTCTCTGCACACGTCATCTCGACGGTTACAGGACTGCTCTGTATTCTCTTGTTTTGTGTCTTTTCTAAGAGACAGCAGGGGGCAGTACAGACTAGCGAGTTAAATGCATCTCCATCTCTGGGTTCCTATTCTTGGTAACCAGCATTCATAGCTATAGCTGGTTGAATTCTGTCATTTATGGAAATATCCCCTACTTCGCGTATGGTACGAGTTATGTTTTAAATGTGCCGTATATCCCAAATTTAAAGACATTTAACAGCCAAAGGGACTGGTCTGGTACTCAATTATCACATTAGTAATAACAATGCAGAATCCTCCTACATACCCAAAACATACAGATAAGTTAATTGGTTTCCCCTTAAAATTGGCCCTAGACTGAGACATATGTAATGGACATGCGACTATAGTAAGGATTAGATTGCAATACAGTGCATTATAAAGGAATGATGACAAGGTATTTATTCTTTTTTTTTTTTTAAATTGGATATAAAGCTTTATTTACCTGGGGCATCTTCCAGCCCCTAGAAGTCTGTGGTCCTGCCGTTTCGCTGTGCTCCAGTGTGCAAACTGCTTGTCGCCCTTGTTTCGATTGGCTCATCAGACTGGTATGGTAGTTCAGACATCAGATTGTGAACACTTATCTAAACATTTGAGGTCTATAAGACATGGCTGTGTACTGGTTAAGTGCTCTACTTCTGACACAGGTGACCTGGGTTCGAATCTCTGCTTTTCCTGTTCACTAAGCCAGCACCTATTCAGACCTTGGGCAAGACTCTCTAACACTGCTACTGCCTATAGAGCGCTTCCTAAAGATTTACTATAGATGTGCAAGCTCTTTACTTTGTTGAAAACTGCATAGGGGCCTCATCCCTCTTTTCCAGCTGTTGCACTCCCCCTAGAGACCATGGGTTGGATCCTTTAGTGTGTGTGAGACAACACTACAAATGTCCTTTAGATTGTAAGCTCGCAAGGTCAGAGCTCTCTCCCCTTTTGTGTCTTGGAAATTATTATACATTTTATTTATCATGTAACTTTTATCACTGTCATTACCAATTCTGCATTTTGTATCCTGTATTTTGTATCATTTTTGTATTTTGTCACGAATTATGTATCTTGTATATTGGTGTACACAATTGCCTGTATTATTATGTACCCCATGTTTGTTTCTTACTTTGTACAGCGCCACGGAATATGTTGGCGCTTTATAAATCAATAATAATAATAATTAAGGTATAGGGCCTTTTTTTTTTTTTTACTTAAAGTATATCTGGCCTAAGGCAAAGCTACCTAAGGTAAGCACTGAGGTATGTTCATGCTGAATTTACATACCTCTGTGCATTGTCCGTTCCTCTCCTCAGTCTCCGCAGTCGCTCCTTGAAAAATGTGACTTTGCGCTAAAGTCAAATTTTCAAAAAAGTTGAGGCAGACTTGCTGCGATGTCCCCTCCCATTAGGCGAGAGAGGCTCCAGCCTCAGGGTGCAGTGTAGAAGGGGGCGCACAACTCACTCAGCTATCATTCCCCTATTGTGTTTGAAGCAGAGAGAGATAAGAAAAGGGGATGCCTGGCAGTGACTGCAATCCAGGTAACTAGAGACTAAGGGGTTGGGGGCCCTGGGGCGCCTCTTAGTCTAATAGCAATCAGTGTGTGACAGCTGGGGTGGGAGGGATGGAGGGGCGCACTTTAGTGTCTCAGCCTTGGGTGCTGGAGGACCTTGTCCCGGCTCTGCCCTCTTACTCCCTCCTCTTACCTGCCCCATTCACACCCTTACAAAGGCTGTATAGGAATACATGGTGTTGAGTCAGTCTCCTGAACACTGCAACGACTCATACACACACTAGACTGGACTTGGCTGAGGCCGAGAATGTACCACGTATACTGAGATCCCACAAGGTCACTTGGTGATCAGGCACTACCCTTTGCCCCATCTGCTGGAAGCTACTTTATTGTCCATGTAGGTGTATCTTTATAATGCTTTTTCCCATCTGTATTACCCAAAGGACCAAGCCCGATCCCTACAGGTGACACTGATTCTCCATGTGTTAAGGGGCAAGCATCAGTCTGCATTAAAGAGAACCTGTAACAAAAAAAAAAAAGTTTCCCTGGGGTGTACTCACCTCGGTGGGGGGAAGCTTCAGGGTCCCAATGAGGTTTCCCCCTCCCCTGTAGCTGCAGGCAGTCCAGCGCTGGCTCTCCCAAAGTGTCCGGTAATCCTCCCTCGACAAGCCTGACGAGCGCTAATTTATTTACCTTTCCTGGCTCCAGCAGGGGCGCAGTATCGGCTCTACGCACGGAGATAGGCAAAAATAGCCGATATCGGTCGGGTCTGCTCTACTGCGCAGGCACAGGAGGCTTTTGTCTGCGCAGTAGAGCGGGCAGACAGCGATCGGCTATTTCTGCCTATCTCTGTGCGGAGAGTAGATACTGCATCTGTGCTGGAGCCGGGAAGGTAAATATTTACATCTCCGCTGTTCGGGGAGCTTTATCGCTGCCAACGTGGAACGGGGAATCTTCAATAGGATCCGGAGGCTTCCCCCACCCGAGGTGAGTACCACCCAGGGGAGATTTTTGTTACAGGTTTTCTTTGAAACAGTCCAACCCACAGTCACATGACTTGAGTATCAAGTATTACACTAAGGTAGTTTAAAAACTTTAAAGGACCACTATTGTGAAAAAAGTAGGCAGTTAAAATCTGACAGAACCTACAAGTTTTGGGCCAGTCCATCTCCTCATGGGGAATTCTCAGGGTTTTCTTTATTTTCAATGGCATTTCCTGAACAGCCGTTGCAAAGTCTAACTGACAAAATAGTGTGCAAATGAGTAGGGAGGCTGGCTGGTATCTTACTATTTTGGCAGTTAAAGTACTGTTCTGGAAATGCTGTTGAAATCAAAGAAAACCCTGAGAATCCCCTATGAGGAGATGGACTGGTTCAAAACCTGTCGGTTCTGTCAGATTTTAACTGCCTACAGTGGTCCTTTAATAAAAATGTATACTGTATGGATGGATACAAAGAATAGTGTTTCTGGAATACCGCTATAAGCTGTTTTAATTTCAGCTGAATATGAATATGTATTTGAAAGGTCATGGTGGCATTGTTTACTACACACAGCTGTGTTTAGTGTTTTTTTTTATATGAAATCCTAAAATGGTGTCTTTCGGAGCAGCTGGAGAGTGGGTGGAAAAGACAACTGTTTCATTTAGATTCAGGAATTGAGGCTTACAGTATGTTTGTATCTTGGTATGTTTACAGGTTTGTGGTCTTTTGCCCCTTTTTATTATACTGTGCTGTCTTGTATGTTATGCTAGCGCTTTATAGCTGAAAAATGAGTAATATAGAGATTGTTTTCAACCATTTCCAAACACAGGGTTGGTACCACGTCCTATAATAACAATAAGTGGGATCTATTCACTGTACACTCGTTCTTTCTTTTTCTTTGCAGGTGGAAAATAGACCAAAGTATTATGGAAGAGAGTAAGTAGAGCTTTGTATTTATTTGGTGCCATAAATGTATCTCGTAACATTGCACCTGTATCAAGTGTTTGTGTCTTAGAGATTATGCTTCTACTTTGTGTCAAAATGTTGCTTTTTTTCTGTGCCTTTGAGGCCTCTGTACCCACTAGTGTCTGCAATCTACTGTGACAGTTTTGCAAACAAATGCAAGTGGTGCTATTATTTTATTTATTCTACATCAATTAGCCATAACATGAAAACAGTTGACATTATCTCATTTCACTTAAAGGACCACTATCGCGAAAAAGTAGGCAGTTAAAATCTGACAGGTTTTGGGCAAGTCCATCTCCTCATGGGGCATTCTCAAGGTTTTCTTTCTTTTCAACAGCACTTCCTGAACAGCAGATGCAAAGTCTAACGGATAAAATAGTGTGCAAGTGAGTAGAGAGGCTGGCTGGTATCTTACTAATTTGGCAGTTAAAGGATATCGCAACCGAAAAAAATGATAGCTGCAGTGTGTGGTGGGTTAAAAGTACATTCCATCTGCTCCTCCTGCCCCCCTCTGTCTGCCGCCGCCGTTAGTCTAATATACATCTCGGTGTACGGCAACTTGCTTGACAGTTGACCCGGAAAAAATGCGCTCTGTGTGCGCAGTATGTCCACCCCTCTTCACTCCTGGCCAGCGCATAGTGAGCGGCTCAGAAGCACGCTGATCCCTCGGTCTCCTCTGGGCTGCGTGTGCGCTCCACTCCACCAAGCGTCACATGATTAACATGTGACGCTTGGTGTAGTGGAGCGCACACGCAGCCCAGAGGAGACCGAGGGATCAGTGTGCTTCTGAGCCGCTCACTATGCAACGGCCAGAAGTGAAGAGGGGAGGACATACTGCGCACACAGGGCACGGTATGTCCGGGTCAACTGTCAAGCAAGTTGCCGGACACCGGGATGTATATTAGACTAACGGCGGCAGACAGAGGGGGGCAGGAGGAGCAGATGGAATGTACTTTTAACCCCCCACACACTGCAGCTATCATTTTTTTTCGGTTGTGATATCCTTTAAACTGCTATTCAAGAAATGCTATTGAAAACAAAGAAAACCCTGAGAATCCCCCATGAGGAGATGGACTGGCCCAAAACCTGTCAGATTTTAACTGCCTATTTTTTTTGCGCTACTGGTCCTTTAATCACCTGTCAACGGTTGGGATACATTTGGGAGCAAGTGAACAGTTCATTTGCTAAATTGATGTCTGGGAAGCAGGAAAGATGGGCAAATGTTAAGAACTAATCTGCTTTTTACAAGGGTTTAAAGGTGATGTCTTTAAAGAACAACTGAGGTGAGAGCGACATGGAGGCTGCCATATTTATTTCCTTCTAAACCATACCAGTTGCCTTGCAGCCCTGCTGGTCTCTTTGGCTGCAATTATACCAGAGACAAGCCTCTCCATTGAGTTAGCCTTTTATATTACTGCACATCAATGCAGATAAATCATTCAGGTCTAAGTTTTGTTTGAAAGCGCTGCCATGCCTCCCACTGTATTTTATATTAATGCCCCCAGTTTATGTTCCATTTATCGTAAAGTCACTGCTATAGTTTCCTCAGTCATTGTTCCCTCAATTATACTGTAGTTACATTTAGATGTATTGTGTTCCCTTCATTATTCTGCTCCTGCCTCTTCCAACCATCATGCACCTTCCATTATAGTATCCTGTGAAGTGTTCCATTCATTATAGTGCCCTCTAGTATTATTGACCTATACCCATTCATTATAGAGTCCCTGCAAGTGTTCATTGCAGAACCACACGTGGGAAAGCCACTAGATGGTTAGATTTTTCTGTCCCTCCCAGTCACAAACTCTTCCTGGGTGTGCGCACGGTCTTTTGAATCACACTGTCTGGGTGGACATGTGACATAACAGTCACATGACCATCTAGTCAGTGTGACTTAGAACTGTAATAGCAGTGAATTGGCTGGGAAAGGACAGTAGTCAAGAGTGAGGCAGGGCAATATAACCAATCAGTGCTCCTCCTTATGTGCAGCCCCGCCCTGGGGGAGGGGGCCAGCTATATGCCCAGCAGCTGCAGGAACATTACCCTGACACAGACTTTAAGATGCTGGCCTAAAGGCCCATACCCACCGAATGATTTGTCACGAACGATTTTGCACAGTGAACAATGTTTTCATATCACGCAGCATTGTTTGTTTAATGTAAATTAAACAAGGTTTACTGACGCACACCACCCACAGCAATAATTCGTCTTTGAACGACCGACAGGTCCAATTAAGTCGTTGAGAATCGCTCCAATCCTCATTGACTTGCACAGGTTCCTGCGATGGTGTAAACGATCGTTTACATGATTGTTGGTTTCCACCGCTGCAAATGACGATTGCAGATGCAGTCAAATTAATCTGAGAGACAATCGTTGGTCGGTGGCGATCTTTGATCCATCTGGCCACATCTGCCGGTGGGTATTGGCTTAAAGTAAAACTCCGGACTAAAAATCGACTCAGCAGCACTGAAAAGGCCTGGTGTTTCTTTAACAGTTTCACCGTTTCACCCCATCAGAACTTTTTCTCTTATATAAGCCTCATTTTTAGCTGCACAGAAGAAAACTGCCCGGGCATTTTTCCCCTGATGCTGTGCAAAGCATGATGGGATTTCTGATGTTGTTGTTCTCCATCTGCTGTTTTGGTGCAATTTTTTTTTTTTTTTTTTTTTACATTTTGAATTTGACATCTGAAGCCTAGCGTGTGCAGCTGGGAGGGGTTATCAGGACACAGGACAGTTGGAACTGTGTCTCATGCCCCTTGTCACCTCCTTTCAACCAAAAAGATGGCTGCCCCCATGACAAAGATGGCAGCCCCCATGAATCACAAACATTTGCCTGTTCTTTTAAAACAGGGTAGGTAAGAGATAATATTACCTATCTATTCTAATTAACATAACTAATGTAACTTAATGACAGTATGTTTGTTTAGGCTGAAGTTCCCCTTTAAGATCTTAGGAAGATGAAAACCAATTTGCAAACACAAAATGGTCCATGATGATGGCAACATGTCTTCCTTTTCGTTTTGGTAATAAATACACCTATACCGAGTTTTCTCACTCAGATCCATTTTTGCAGAGCAGTAGGTAGGAATTATAATTGAAGCTGAAAGTTTGTAATAAATCTGTCACACTATTCAAGTTTTGCATTTGCTGTGTGAATGTATAAATATCCCCATTTTCTGAATATGCAGATTTATGTCTCCAGCACACTATACCTTTGCCTCTCGTGTTAATTATTTTGCCTGGAGACCAAATAAAATGTATCTTTTCTTTTCATACCCAATCCATCCATAACAGAGTGACCTTCCAGGTTTAATAACCGGGGCAAGAGCGCTGATTCACAGTAAATGGTTATTGTTACTGGTGCTAATAGATCACTGCTTATTACCCACATATGTATCCTAAAGGCATCAGTCTGACAGGTTTAGTGGTACTTCCATTTATTAATCTCATAATCGCAGATACCACTTATGCAAATATTATGTAAAATAGTATTTCAATTATTTTTTTTTTATTTTCATAGCAGACCTGCACCTATGCATGTACCACTGTTAGTTTACCTATACTTACAACCCCAGGAACCTGAAGTGGTTAAAGGGGAACTGAAGAGAGAGGTATATGGAAGCTGCCATGTTTATTTCCTTTTAAGCAATACCAGTTGCCTGGCAGCCCTGCTATCCTCTGCCTCTAATACTATTAGCCATAGACCCTGAACAAGCATGCAGCAGATCAGGTGTTTCAGACTTTGAAAGTCAGATCTGACAAGATTAGCTGCATGCTTGTTTCTGGTGTTATTCAGATACTACTGCAGAGAAATAGACCAGCAGGGCTGCCAGGCAACTGGTATTGATTAAAATGAAATAAATATGGCAGCCTCCGTATACCTCTTACTTCAGTTCCCCTTTAAAGGAATTCAGAGGTAAAACAAAAAAAAAAAACCTTTACTCACCTTTGATCCCTCTCTGTCCCCCCAATCCCCTCCAGGATCCCATTGTCACTTTCGGAAGGCCTCCCACTCAGGCCCAGGTTGCGGGCTTCTGCATGATCACGCTCCATATCGCTATGAGCATTCTGTGGTTGTACAGTAATACTGCACATGGGCAGAACGACCTGAGTGACGTGGACGCAGCGGTGCATGCGCAGAAATCTGCAACCCGGGACTGAGTCAGTGGCCTTTGGCAAGGGACAATGGAATCCTGGAGGTCATCGGGGCCAGTGATGGAAAACACAAACTTCTAACAGCTGGAAGATGGCCCAGGTGAGTAAAGATTTTATTTATTTATTTTACCTCTGAATACAAGTGGTTTAAAGAGGAAGTTTACAGCAACATAGTAGTAGTGGGGTAAAATAAATATTTACATTGTAAAGTGATAAGTTTAAAAATTGGAAGATAGATGAAGAAATGATTGATATTCACTGTGTCATTGGTTCATGTTGTTTGTTTCACCCACCCTGAGCCTCCTGGTCAACAACTTTACTACTGACAGACAAGAAGGGGCTAATAGGGATTAATTAATCCCAGTGCTTGTGCTAATTAATACCCCATTTCAGTAGTCCTATGCTTGTATCTTTACTACTGACAGACAAGAAAAAAAAACCGCACCAACTGCCTTTATCTACTAACACATCCTCTAGCAATGTGATAGGCTAAAAAGCTGACATATATACAGTAGAATCCCGTTATAGTACATTCCAAGGGACCAGGAAAAGTAGTTTACAATATCAGAAGTTTCCTGTATCAGAAATGTTCATACTCAAGCACATAAAGTATACTATAGTACTGGATCTTAATTCAGTCAATAATTGGGAGTATTTTTTTTTTTCTTTTCAATCCTTTAGCAAGCGAGCACAGACAATATTTAAGCTGCATCAGAATGCACAGTGCTCAATATGTAGGGATTTGCATGCAGTAATCATGCAACAGCTTTTGCAGGAAGCAAAGGTCTCACCAGTTAATGCAGGTGCAGTATTGATAGTGTTCTCCTCTGACACATTTCTGTGTCTGGATGTTACTGTAGCATTGAAGCCATGCACAAGCTAGTCACAGATGAAGGCAGTTAAAAATCAGGCAGCAGCTTACACGGGAAGCATAGGTATCTTTAGCTATTGCTTTTGTGGTAATCCACACAGGCCCAGAGTAGTGTATGGATAGCAAGCGGGCTACAAATGGCTGCCAGCCCGACCGCTGACTCAGGCTCATGGGTCTCAGACTGAGGTATGATGCATCCGCCCGCCCACTTTCCACTCTAGCCGGATACAGAATATTTTAGTGGTCAAAATACAGGTCTTCTATAACAGAAGTTCTATTATATTAGGGTTTACTATATCAGGGATTACTTGTATATAATTATGGTTGGTCAGGACATGGACATTTAGTTTACGATACTCGAATGTTCCCACAATGCAAAGATGTTCATAGATCGTAAACTACAATGAGAAAGGATAACTGGGTCTCAACCTGGATTTTTTGCAATTATAGCAAAAAGACAGTGATGAACAAATCTCTCTTCTCAGACGTGAGAGTAGATTGATAGACAGGTTAAGTACACTGACTCCGAATGGACTAAATGATGATTTCAGTCTGAAATGCTTTTTATGAACCTGTTATGTCAACCTGCCCCTTTAATTGGTGGTCTCTCTTTACTTAAGTATGTTCTCGCCCCTTTGGGGGTGTGTTTTAACCTTTCATGTGATTTATATGCGAGTTTGGGCTGTATTTGGCAACACTTGATAAAGGCTGTGAGGCCGAAACGTTGTGTGCTCTGCTACTGTGGTGTAAATAAAGCCACAGCTATAATTGCAAAAAAAATCCAAGTTGAGACCCAGTTATCCTTACTCATTGTAGTGCTTTCCAACACCTTTGGTGGATCCCGGTGTTTAACTGGTCGATTTCCTGGTACATGAATTTCCAGCGGTTGAGCCTGGGGGTACTGCTTTTGCCTTATAGATAGGAAACTCTCAGGGCTATGGCCCTGACATCACACTGTGGGAGGAATTTCACCACAATATCAGCCATACAGACGCTCTCGCCATACACTTATAGATTACTATCCGATGTGACAAAGTTAATTATCCTTCTTCAGCCTGAATCTGATGAAAGAGGGATCGAATTCTACCATATGCAGAACATTGATTTTCAGTAGATCTCAGCAGGATGTCTATTGCAAATTAATAGAACCGCAGTGTTACACTGTTCAATGCAGTGCAACACTATTGCCCGTCAATCAACCACTGCTCTTACCCCGCCTTATGCAAATCTCCTGCCCATTCAGTGCTTTTGTTTGATTTTGTTCAAGTATGTTTTTGCTCATAAACATCTACCATGTTTTTCTTGTAGTACTTGTTTTCAGGTTGCCGATTAGCACTGCTCATAGCAGGACTTGACTTGAGCGTTATCCTTTAATCCTTTGTGTCTCCAGGTTTTTTGGTATGATCTCACGGGAGGAAACAGACCAGCTGTTAAGTGTTGCAGAGGGAAGCTATCTAATCAGAGAGAGCCAGCGTCAGCCTGGCACATACACATTAGCATTAAGGTAAGACTAATGGAACTATTGTTTTTATCAGGTTTTTCAACATAATTTATCAATTCTGCTGTGCGGGGCTTCTGGTCTTCAAAGGTCACACAACATATTATGGGGCTGATTGAGTTGGACATCCGTAGAGACCTCCAGGCATCCCCAAACGAGATATCATGAGTGATACAGCAAACTCGTGTTGTAATAAAGTGAGAGTACTTTTAACATTTCCTCCCATTGCTCCCCTATTGGTATTTATGGGTGTAAATTTTTTTTAAATTAAATGATTGTAAGCCTTCGGGCAGGGTCCTCCTCCTTATGTCTCCTACTTGTTCACGCACCTTCATTACCGTGCACTTATCCTATGGATCTGAGTGAACTCGACTTGCCTAATATCCATGTTCCCATCCAGTGACTGACTAATATGACATATGAAGTGGTTTTAGATATTGGAAACCTGGATATTTTTTGAATGTTGACCAACTTGGTGACTAGGTATTATTTGTTTCCTAGAAATGTACAGGTGTCTACATGGACATTGTAGCTTCTCACGATAGACAAGACCGTAAAGTATCTGTTATCCAACACCAATGAGGATTGGCTGATGCAGGATAAGTGTGCTTTGTGGTTTGCACGAGACTCCATGTTAAAAATAGACCCCGTTAATATAGTACTGTACCCCATTCTATATACAAATCATGAACTCTATATTAAATGTTAGAATACAGAAATTGAAAGCATATTATCCCTTTTGGGAACCCTGGGTCCTATAAGCACAGCATATCCCACAAACAGCCTAATAGTGGCCACTAATGATCCAATCTTTTTCATCCAATCTTACCATTTCTATGTAATGTAAGGGAACTGCCTATATTATCAGTTCAATATATTCACTCAATTTACCCTTCCACTGCATAGATTTGGCAAAATTGGATGAAAAAGATTGGATCATTAGTGGCCACCTTTAGAAGTTGGCCTTCACCCATGACTACTGCCAGCAGTTTTAGCTGGTTGGTGGGACTGCTGGCAAGTTGAGTTTTGGATAATCGGGACTCTATGTATACAGTATATGCTTTCTTCAAGGACCAGGAGAGGAACGGAAAGGCCCTACTGAACCCAGAGCCTTACCTCTCCTTAGGCAAGTATCTGGGGTTTTTACCTTTAAGCCGGTTGTCCCACAATCATTCAGAGCAGACATTGCAGCATCTGCTCTGGTGGTCTGTTTGGAGTCTGTAGCAGATGCGTTTCCACCATAGGTTTTTCTATGGAAAATGCGTCCACTTATCTAATTAACATACAGGTCAGAACTTTGCATTCCACTGACTGCAATAGATCCAGCGGATCTGTTGCAAAATGACATATGTGAGCAGATCCTATTGATAACCTAGGATTCCTTGACATGTCAGTTGGCCGATCTGTAAGGCTGGTTTCACAGTGTGACGTTACAGGCGCACGTTAGTGCAGCCTTTAACGCAGCCCACCGCACAGCAATGAAAAATCAATGGGCTGTTCACAGTGCCCACGTTGCGTTACACAGTAACGCTGCGCCATAAGTCAACGTACTGCATGCAGTACTTTGTAAGCGGCAGAGCCGCGTTAGACTGCTTGCACAAGCTCAGTAACATTGGGGAGGAGCGGAGAGCGGCCAGGCACATGGCTAATTAATATTCACTGCACTCAGTGACGTGCAGTGTTTACTTCTTGGAACGGCCGCTCTGTGCGGCGATTGGCCGGCGGGATCACGTGATGCCACATGCGTCCAAGAGTGCGCATCACGGCATCACGGACGCCAAAGTGAGCTGCACAACGCGGCTCACTCTGACGTCCAAAGCAGGGAGCACCAGGCGTTGTGTTAGGGGCACGTTATGCGACCATAATGTCCCCTAAAACGCAACGTCCTGGTGTGAAACCAGCCTAAAACAGACAAAAGTGCCTGTGTTTTTGGTCAAGTGTGAAGAGCTTTAAAAGCAACGTTTAATACTCCAGATAACCACCTCAGTAGGATCTTTAGTGAACTACAGAAATATGAAGCTGGCTTTGATTTTGCTGTTGTCACTATATAAAGTACAAAGTAAATGACAAATCTGCTCTGACGAGTACCGCTCGACACCTACGCTGCTGCACTCTCCAGGGAAATGTATTTTAAACTCTAAAACTTGCGTTCTTAATGGATATGTTTCCAATGGCAACATTGTCTCTGGTAATTTCTTCTATAGCCAGCGACAAGTGCTGACTGTATTGTATGTGACACGTGTCTGAGCAGTGATCACACGTGTGCACCTGTGTCATTGAGGTTCTTATTCCTTCATGTGCAAGTGAAGGGCAGCATTATATTGCATAATCCGTAATCCATACTGGCCATGCTTGTCGCTTTGTGTAAATGCAATCTGCATGCAAAAGTAAGATATCAGTTCTAAAATGAAAATCGCAATTGCCTCACCTAGACAGTGGATTTAATCCTGCTTGGGAATTGGCAAACTACTGGGTTGCATTTACTGGCTCATCACAGTTGTATTTCCCTGCAGCATGCGATTCTTTGTTGCTCACCTTTACATGAATTTGCAACTCAGCCAGGCTAAGCAGTCCTAGCCTTGTACTTGGTCCTGGTCAGCACAGTGGTCCTGAGCTAGATTTTGACTTGGGACGCTGTGGGGTCGATTTATAAAGCATTACCGCATTCAGTAATGCTGAAAACAGCTGATTTTACTGAGCACTTAGGAAAGTGTCAATTCATCAAGGCTGTTCTCCTCTGTCAGAATTAGTGCGGGACTCACAAAACTCACAGAAGCAGAGAGGATTCCCTATGACTCACTGGAGCAGAAGCCCATAGGAACAGCCCCTGTCTCCTGCAAGTGATTTTGATAGGACCTGCAGCCTTCTCCAGTAAGTTCTGCTTTCCTACCCTCCAGGCAGCGTGCAGAGAGAGATGGAACAAAAGACGCTCCCCCTGCCTCCCTTTGGCAGTTTAACTGGTTTGGTTCCTTTTTTAAAAATGCATAGTAGCTAGTGGGGAAATTACCTAAGCAGGGCATGTGTAATGTATCCTGGACGTTCATCTAAGCTGTGGCAAAGAAATCAAATGTTAAAGGACTTACGAGGCCAAGTATAGAAAAAAAAAAAGTTAGCTACCTGCATCAGCTTGTAAGGCACGGAGGACGCCGTCCGCACCCTCCGTGCCGTTCCGATGTGTCCCCGCCGCTCAATAGCTCCCCGAACGGCTGCACAGCTCTAAGGCCAACCCCCCGATCCACGCTACTGTTACGTGGATCAGGGGTTGGCCTTAGAGCTGCGCAGCCGCACTTGCGGCTATGTGGACTGCGCAGCCGCTGCCAGCTCCGGCGGCCATGTTTGTACAGGCTGGAGAGCCCGGGCCGCGCGGTCGGGGACCGTTCGGGGCCCGGGCTCGGCGGGAGGGCTCGGACGGCGTCCTCCGTGCCTTACAAGCTGATGCAGGTAGCTAACTTTTTTTAATTTTTTTTTTCTATTCTTGGCCTCGTAAGTCCTTTAAGAAAGACTAATGGAGACAAATTTAGAGCAAGCAGAGGCAGTATAACAAACATTGAAACGGATGTCAGGATGCCTCTTATTATTGTAATGCTGTCTCTGCACGGAGCAGTATGTAATAACGGACATCTCACACTGCTCTGCTGTTACCGAGAACTGGACTTCTGGAAATTACTGAACTTCTACCGCACCTGTGAAAATCTTGATGAATTGGCACACATAATTCTAAAATACCAAATGTGGTATTCTCCCAACTTATTTGTTTATCGAACAGCCTTGATAAATTGACGCCTATCTGTATGGAGCTTGTATCATCATCTACCATGTATGGCTTTCCTCCTGATACTTAGCTGTCGTCCCGACAGTCCAGTATATGGAGGTTACTGAATTGGTTGTCTTCCGGGAGTACCTGGATGTTCGGATGCAGTAGAAACAGACCATTGGGGGTATCAGAAGTCTGCAGCATGCAATCCATTTTTTTTTCCTGCACCGCAGCGCAATGGCTAATTCGCAGTGACATGCATTAGTTGTAGTTTCGAGGCGTATATTTGCATTGAGAATTCGCACTTGGTGGAAATGGGCATTAAGAAGCAGAATACCATCTACTGAGGAGTAGATAAATAACCTTTAATTTGGTATGCTGCAGGAACTGCAAATAACAAATATATTAATAATCTAATCGTATCAAGTAGTAATAGGATAGAAGAACAGGAAAAAGGGGAAATGCAAAATACAACTGTCTTTCAAAACTAAGACGCCAAAGGAGATGAGCACTATCTGTTGTGAAGTGGTTTAGAGAAGGCTTGGTTACAGCATAACCGTTTTACAAGTCGTTGCACTGTCATGTGATTGAAATGTAATAAAACACTTCACAAGGGGTGGTGCCCATCTCCTTTGGTGTCTTGGTTTGAAAAATCGTTTTCTTTTTGGATATGTAGCACGTTCGGAAACTGATCGCTATACAGCATCGACTGGATACAGGGAGATCCAAGCTCATTTTCACTTGCATGTAATTGTGATGGAGACGAGTGCCGCACAAACTACCATTTCCACTTTGAGAAAAAAATAAATACAAATTTATGAAGCTTGAAAATGGACCAATCGAATCCCACCACTCAAGTGATGTAGTACTGGCAGCAGATTCATAATTTTCCCAAATGTTGATACCGCCAATTGAAGCCATACAGATCTTTTTTGCTAAGATTTTTACCATTCCATTTTTATAATGGGAGAAATAGATTTTATTGTACAGGATTTGAGAAACCAGCTATCTGGCATGTAACTGCTGTATTTGTTATTCTGCTAATGTTCCTTTTGTGCTGCATTGCACTTTGTGGTTCAAGCTGTCTGGTGTAATAATACATTAGGCTGTAAATTGCGGGCTAGTTTCAGCGTGGTTTGCAGTGTGAAATTAGAGTTAATGATATCGCTTGTTCATTGTAATGTTTAATTACATGTGGTTTTATCATTGCACAGTTAGATGAATGCTTTGAAAACAAATGCTTGTTTAAGACCATTGCTGTTCCTTCCTTAGCATTACGCATACGTATCAGATTTTTTTTTCAAGAGCATTAAAGAGGAACTGTAACCAAAATAACATTATGAATAAAGTCCCCGGTTCGAATCCCAGCCAGGTCAACATCTGCAAGGAGTTTGTATTTTCTCCCCGTATCTGCGTGGGTTTCCTCTGGGCACTCCAGTTTCCTCCCACTTCCCAAAAACATACAGATAAGTTAATTGGCTTCCCCTAAATTGGCCCTAGATTATAATACATGCACTACATGATACACACATATGACTATGGTAGGGACTAGATTGTGAGCTCCTCTGAGGGACAGTTAGTGACAAGACAATATACTCTGTACAGCGCTGCGTAAAATGTCAGCGCTATATAAATGCTTAAATATAATAAATACTGGCAAGTGATCTTTGCTGAATGTTTGTTTACTGAGAGTTCTATAGCAAGTACAAAAACCTAGCTGGTCTCCCAGAATGCTTGGGGGGTGGGGAGGGTTGAGAGAAGAGTCCACATAATAAACAGTTTAGGCTAAGCCTCAGTGGGAGGGCGGAGCTACATGCCAATCTACAGCAATATATAGTTTTAGGAAGTGTTTCTGCTATGCTAAAACTCACATACTGTGTTTAATGTAAAAGTGGGTATCGTGATTAATTTACTGCATTCTACTATATGTCGTTACAGTTCTTCTTTAGTATTTTAATGTGAGTATGGCTAGTGTTTTTATATTAACAGTTTGCACGCAGTACAGTTATTTTGGTGAAGATTTAAAGAGGAACTGTCGTGAAAATCTTAAATCTTAAAACACATACTAATAAGTACATTTCTTCCTGAGTAATTACTTCTCTCCTATGTTGCTGTCACTTAAAGTAGGTAGTAGAAATCCGACATTACCGACAGGTTTTGGGCTAGTCCATCTCTCCATAGGAGATTCTCAGCATGGCCTTTATTCTCCATAAAGACACTCCCTAAATAAGATTTATACAATGATGCTGGGCAGCCTCCCTGCTCAACGTACACTTTTTTGGCAGCTGGACGGAGCAACTGTCATTCACTAAGTGCTTTTGAATATAAAGAAAACCCTGAGAACTCCCTATGAGAAGATGGGCTAGTCCAAAATCTGTCTGTAATGTCAGATTTCTACTACTTACTGTAAGTGACAGCAACATACGAGAAAAGTGATCTATGGCTCATTTTACTCTGGAAGAAACACACTTCTTATTTGTATATGTTTACATGTACTTTACATTTTTAAGATTTTTGCGAAAAGAGGTCCTTTAAAAATTAGTGCTGGAGGAGAAGGGTTGGCACGGTGTTTCTTAACTCCTTATTGTCCAGTGCTGCATAATATGTTGGTGCTTTATAAATACAATAAATATTAATGATAATAAGAACTGTGAATTGTCATTGGACAAGGATAATGTTTTTTTTTTACTTTTAAAATGTTTTCATTGTCCTTCTGTGAAGCTGTTCCTAGTGGGTATTAGACTGCCCTTTAGCTGGGGCAGTGTCAGGATTCCTCACCTCTCCTGGACCAGCATCTGGCACATACAGGTACCCATGTGCAGAACTGAGGCATAGTGTCAAGCTGAGGCCTGTGCACGCTTTTGTGGCAGCTGGGTCATCCACACTATGCCAGGCAAAAAACACATATATAAGTACAAAAAGAAGAGAACACGAGAGCCCAATATAGTGTAGTATGTATTGGAAGTTGGAAAATTGGAAGTAAGTAAACGATAATACTCACAAACCAGGGTTACCCATTCAGGCAACCACTGTAAATACAGGTGGGGAGATTAAGACCTGTCCCCGCTCAGGATTAAGACGTCACTCTCTGTAGATCGGAAAGAAGGGGGTAAAACACCCCTCCACCAGAGGTGGACACTGGTATCGCAGAAGGTGAACAGAGGCGTCGACAGGATAAAATATGAAACAGAGGCGCTGGGCATCATCACGACATATCGCTATTTGATACTCCTTGTTATTGCCTGAGGAAGCAGGAAAATACCTGTGAAACGCGTTGCTTTGTTTTTCTGGAGTATGCGAATAAATTTAATCTTGTTGAAAATAGACAGTCTCATGTCTGCTTCGGGAAGGTAAGTCCACCACTACCTCCCTAGCAAGTTTTTAAAACTTTTAGCATATTTTATCCTGTTGGCGTCTCTCTTCACCATCTGCGACACATACATAAGTAGATAACTACTTACTTACTAGCTTGATTACTCTTATTCTTTTAAGTTAGCCAATAAATGATATCATCCTGATTCAAAACGTCTTGCTTTTACTGATGGCTAACATGGTACAATACCCTACTGCTACTACTTGCTTCTGTGACACTGATCATGGCCTGTCAGACCACCCGCTTGTTGCTGAACCTCTACAAGATTGACTACCCAACTACTGCTGAACCTCTGCCTGACTGACTACCTGTACTGTTACTGAACTCTAGCCTGGCCAACCACCTCCCTAGTAGCTTTAGAGCTTTGTCCCAAATTCCCTGTTTGCCTCTCAGGTTTCCTGGACTGTGAGCTGTAAGAGAGGCTTAAAGAGACACTGAAGCGAGAAAAAAAAATTATGATCTAATGATTTTGTATGTGTAGTACAGCTAAGAAATAAAACATTAGGATCAGAGACAAAAGTCCAATTGTTTCCAGTACAGGAAGAGTTAAGAAACTCCAGTTGTTATCTCTCTGCAAAAACGCCATTAAGCGCTACGACTTTCAAAGTCGTAGAAAGGGCTGTCTTCTGAAGTTTATCTCAACTGTCAGTGAAGAATTTTCTTTTTCTCTGCCAGAGGACAGGTCAATAGTTCACAAGACTGCTCTGAAAAAATCATTTAGAATGCTGAGTAGATGTTAAACTGCAAATATTAAAGAATGATGCAATGTTATAAAACAAACTATATAACTGAAAATAAAAATATGAGAATATTTTCTTTGCTACTAATCTTCTAGTAATTATCCGTATTACATAACCAATTCATTATATCATATTTATTTTTTTGCTTCCGTATCTCTTTAAATAGGAACTTTAACCAAGGATTTAACTTCATTCCAATCAGTAGCTGATACCTTCTTTCCCACGGGGGGCGCATATGGCTGGTGTTGTGGTGAAACCCCTCCCACAATGTGATGTCATGAGCATGGTCCTGACAGTTTCCAGTCTGTGAACCTCATTGCATTGTGGGAAATAACTTTTCCAACTGCCAAGCAAGCAGTATCTCCCTCTGTAGATCGCTCCGTAACGAACATTCCGCACAAATCACCTGGCAGGACTAAAGATGTCGCCGCCATTGATCTATTTCAGAATGTAAATCAGGAAGAGGAAAGATTTTACAATGGGTAAACACTGACTAACTAATCTATAAATGAATATTGTAATACGCCCGACGTATGCTTCAGGAGGATGCCGGGACCCACTATGCGGCGGGCTAAAGGCTGCGCTGTCGCAATCGCTGCAAAGGGTACTGCGCAGCCGCGGATCAAGGCGGCGGCCATCTTAGGCTATCTTCATCGATGCGACCCGTTCGGTGGGGTCGGGGCAAGCCCTGGGGGAACGGAAAGGCCTACACTGACGGCAGAACGGAGCGGAGGACGCGCAGGGCGTCCTCCGTGGATTCTGCTCAGAAAAAGGTAAAGTGTAATTTTCTTTGTTTTGGCCTCGGAAGTCTTTTAAGTCGCCAATCCCAAGGTACATGACAAATTAAATGCACAAAGCAGGAAGCATTGTAATTATGGAATAATCACCTTAAGTAATCAGCAAACTAGCACACCAAGTACACTTTTATGCTGTTATTAATCTTGTGGCAAAGGTGGCGCTTTGTCGAGCCAATGAAAGTAAAAGTATAGATCTAAACTAAAGGAAGTATTGAGACTTATGCTTGGTACACACTGTTTTTTTTTTTTTTTTTTCTCATTCCAATAAAACCAAACTGTGCCTAATGTGAAGGGACAGAAGCTGATCTTCCAGGACATAAGAGAGAGGCCACTGTTTTTATTCATTTTCAGCAATAAAGAGGTATTCACAGGGTTTTCTTTGTTTGGCTATATTCTGGACCCGTTACTTTGCTTGTGGTTGCAAAGCACATAAAGCCATGTTGTGTTCTGTCTGTTTACAGTAACTGCTACATTTACCCATAGATATGACACACCGTTTTTTTTTTTTTACAAAGAAACAAATTAGATTATGAATCTGTGTGAGAAGTGCAAGCCAAGCAAAATCTCTCTGCATTCTCTATGAAATCGTTCTTTTAAATTAAATCCATACCATTGCCTGTACATCAATCATGTTACTGGTATAATATCTGCTACCACAGAAATCCCCTGGTAGTATAAGGTGAAACATATCGTGACCAGGCCATTAATGTTTTAGCTGCTCTTGGTTACATTAGACTGATTTGTATGTGTAGCTCTGTGGAACAGAATAAAGTGGAACAGAATAAAGTTGAAAAGGTGCTAGGAAGGGTATAGGGCTGAAGAACTGAGTAATTAAGTACAATTTTTAATCTGTTAAAACGTGTACTAAATACACATGAGAGAACGGTTCTAGAAAATGGACTAATTTTTCCCAGAACGTCATTTCGGACCGCACCCCTGGATGAGACTTGTCTCCCTCCCCACTGTGGACAGGAAACTGTTAAAAGAAGAATTTGCATAAGCAATAGGCAGCCACATATAAGATACTACACCTGCCACAGTACCTCAGTTTAGTTTCCTGTCCCGGACGGGATGCATGGGAGAGGTCTCCAGGAGTGCCATCCATGTCATGCGGCAGGGGCAGCGTTTTCCAGGGCTCCAAGCAGCACTGTTGAGTGAACAGTCGGAGCCCTGCAGCGTGGAGGAGGCTTTTCCATCGGAGGCAGCAACTTTATGCGCGCATGTGCGTGCATTGGAGAGAGTTCACTTCCGGTTGAACCGGAGGTAGTCACACGCTGGCGTCCCGCGTGATCTGAAGTCTGAGCCGGGCGGCAGGGGCCGCGGCGGTGATTAGGAATCGGCATACAGCTGATTCCTTAAGGTAAGAAGCTGATTAAGCATATGCTTAGCCGGCAGGGGCCGCATGCATAATTGGATCAGCTGCATCAAATCAGCAGCACAGGTATAAGTTTGTAGAGTCCATGATGCACTCTGGTTTGTGGCTGGGATCATGGAGGACGCCTCTGGGTCAGCTCCTGCACAATCTGCTGAATCTGCCCAGGATCCCTCTCTGGCAAGTAGATGTGATTATGTTTCTTCTGCTTGGCTGGATGTATGTTATGTATAGAGGGATTTGTCTAATGGCTGGCTATCGTTTATTATGTTTTATACCCCAAAAGACATACGGTAAGACTGAGAAGGTTGAAAAGTCTGAAAAATCTTCTACTCAGTCCAGTCAGCATGGATTGGCAACTCTGAATGGAAATTGTGCCAGTATTGTACAGAGAAGGTCCACAGCAATAGGGAATTAAAGATTCTGCTATTGCTTCTACCGCCTCAGCTGCTTCAGATGGGCCTGGGACTAGTACTGCTATGGCTGATCTACCTGTTATAGCTAATCCATCATCTCCTATGTTGTCTGCACCTGTAACTATGCCTCCTGCTTCCAAGAGACATAGGCCTCTATTTATTGAGCATTCCTGCATGCGGTAATGCTCAAAACAGCTGACTTTACCCACCATTTAGTAAAGTGTGCATTCATAAAACCTGTGTCCGCATGAAAATCTATAATTCCTGAGCAGGTGCGGGAAATTAACAACTTGTGCGGAGATTATCACAACACAGGTCACTGAAGGTTAATTCATAAAAATTAAAGCAGGCAAATGTGAGCAGAGAAACCCTGGCTGTTTAGAGAAGGCGATAAGCCAGCAATAACAGGCAAGCTAATGGAGAGACAGACCTCCCAGGCAGCTGCAGTGAGAGCAGAACAAACTGCATCTCAGAATACCCAGGCTGTGTTTTTAACCCCTTGGGTACCTGTTTTCAGATAAATTTCACATCAGAAAGCCTGCATGTGTAACATTCTTGAAGTTCTTCGAAGCTGCAGCAATTAAATAGATTGTTTAAAAGAACTAGACAGATTCAGGGCAAGGAGAGGCAATTTAAGCAAAAATGCACATGTAAAGGAATGCTGGGGCTGCCTCCTTTACAGTAACTCTCTCTGCACAGAGAAAATGTATCAGACTAGGAGAAAGATTTGAGTAAAACTGACTAAGGGCCTTTTTTTCATTACTCTGCGAGTTACGATTTGATTCTGATCACGAGGTACGTTAAACTAATGGAAACTGCAGCAGCAATTTCCATTAGTGCAATCTGATTGCGATGCGATTTGGACAAAGCACAATCGTCATCCTCCTGCATTGTATGCAATTGAGCTGTACTATAAGTATAGTAGCGCAATCGCATAGTGGAAATTGAAGTGCGATTGGGATCGCAAATGCGGTTGCGATCGCATTTCATAGTGGAAAAGAGCCCTAACCGCAATGTTTTTTTTCCCCTGAATTAATGAAAGACTTACTAATAGGTATTAAGTCTGAGCAGAAATCTTTGACACCTTTGGATCAAATGTATGAGAGTTTGGCGGATCCTCATTCTCGGCTTATTCCAGTCCATTCTACTCTTAAGATTAGGATTAAGGAGTGGGATAATCTAGGAAAAGTTTTTTTTTTTTTTTTTTTTTTTTTTTTTTTTTTTGGCCCAGATCATTATCTAAATGTTTTCTCCTGAAGATCAGGGTTTTGGGGAACCCCGCCTAAATTGGATCCATATTTTTCAAGGGTATCAAACAAAACTGACCTACTTTTTTGAGGATTTCTGGGAAATTTTGAATGATTTCCCTAAAGTTTGGAATGCTTCCAATTATCTAGTGGACGCTTCAGATGATACGGTTAAACTTATGGCCAGAACTACGGCATTAGTTAATTCAGCCAGAAGAGGTGTATGAGTAAAAACTTGGAATGATGACAATTCTTCAAAATCAAGTTATGTGGTGTACCTTGTGAAGGGGGTCTGCTGTTTGAGTCAGACAACCCTCTAGACAGAACGGCAGACACACATTTAAAAAAAAAAAAAAAAAAAAAAAAGTGTTCCTGTTAAAGGAATTCTATCGATTCACATATTTTCAATTGACACAGGAATTGTTTGGGAAGTGTTGCTAAGTACTGGTGTATACATTTTAGTAGCAACCTCTTTGTTTACTGTTATCAAAATGCTTTCAAACTTTACTGACAAAACTGACTCTGAGCCATGAGGAGAGGGGAAATTCCCCTCACACTTGATCAGATAACTCTGTGTAACTGTGTGTGACAGAGAACAGCTGCAACTTCTGTGTCCTGTTTCGGACTGAAGTGTCTGTAGAGAGCAGAGGAAATGTAACTAATTGTTACAGCTTTTCATACTGTTTTTTTTTTTTGCTTTCAGAGTGAGTTTGATATTTGCTTTCTGTAGTCCGATATGCAACTCTGGCTGTGCATTGAAGTAGATACCCCTTCTGCAATTGATTTGTCCCAATATAGCTAATCCTACCCTCAGTAAATTACAGCTTTTGCCTCTGATATTTAACATGAAAGGTAGGAAAATGTTTACACAGCAACTTAGACATTATTTCTACATTGTCATTTTAGAACACTTGGGTATCGATAGTATTCCTTTAAGAAAGGACCTTTTCAAAGTAAATGGTCCTTTTGTCCCTCCATCTAAGAATAAGTCAGATCCCTAGTCCTCTAAGGGCAGGAGATGGGCTCTCTACAAGTCACAGAAGCCTAAGGGCCTGTTCAGACTGCACACGTTTCCAGCTGCGTTTTGGAAACGCGTGCAGAAGGCCAACACGCACGACATCAGACAGTGCATAGAGTGCACTGTCTGATGTTCACACTGCATGCGTTCCGGACCTGTGCGGTCCGGGAACGCATGCTGCACGCAGATTTAGCAAAAACGCGCGGCTGTCCCATTCACTTTTCAGTGATGGGATTAGCCACGCAACGCATGCAAACGCGGATGGCGTGCGTTCGTACGCGTTGCGTTCGTACGCGTTGCGTTCCACATGCGTGGCCGTCCGCGTTTGTAATGTGAACCGGCCCTAAGTCCAACTTCACTTTTACCAAGAAGTCAGATAAGCAATGACGCTAGTATTCCAGTGAGATGGAGAATTGCAAATTTCAAAACATGGCAACTACAGTGCACAAAATATTGGTTATTTAGGCTTCTTTCCTAATGGGACGTTACAGGCGCAGGTTAGAGCAGCTTGTAACGCAGCCCAGCTCACAGTAATGAAAAATCAATGGGCTGTTCACAGTGCCCACGTTGTGTTACACTGTAACGCTGGACGTTTAAAGAAAGTGCATCATGCTGTGCGTTATACACGGTTTTAGCCGCATTAGACTGTTTGCATATGCTCAATAATGTGTGTTTTTTGTTTTTTCTTGCAGGAGAGGGGAGAGTCCGCTGTTGTGGCCAGCCACATGACTAATTAATATGCACTGCAGTGTTAACTTCCTGGAGCGGCCGCTTATTGGCTGGCAGGACCACGTGATGCGGAGTTTTCCGATCACGTGCTCTCCAGTCTTTTGCCGCATGCGCCGTTTTCGTCCGATAGTATGCGTCAAAAAGTACGCATCACAGACCCATCAGGAGATGCATAACGTGGCTCTAAATAGCATACAACTTCAAAGCTCACATGCATTGCGTTGGGGGCACGTTATGTGACCTTAGCGTCGCATCTAACGCAACGTCTTAGTGGGAAAGAGCCTTTAAGGTGTTTTTTTTTTTTTTTTTTGGAGGGATACAGAATAGAGTTTAGCCAGCCTCCTTTTAAGAGCTTTTGCATTACTCCCCGCTTGCAGGACCAAATAAAGTTTTCAGCCCTACAATCGAAAGTCCTTTCCCTGTTTAGAAAAAAAGGGTAATTCGAGAAGTACCGAAATGTCAGAGGACAGGGATTCTATTGCCCTGTGTTTTTTCTAGTAAAGGAGCTACAGGGAAATTATCAGTTCATACTAAATTTAAAGAGTCTAAACCAGAAGGTAAAATACAGAAAATTCAGGATGGATTTGATCTATTATTCATCTCTTACAGAAGGACGATTTCCTAGCCTTTCTAGACTGAAAAGATGCGTATCTTCAATTACCGATACATCTGACTTCTCAATAATACTTAAGGTTTGCCATCCAGATGGAGGAAGAGGTAAGAATGTATCAGTTTAATGCTTTGCCCTTCGGATTATCCTCAGCTCCAGGGTTGTTTATGAAGGTAATGTCTGGGGTTCTGGCTACACTTAGACATTGAAAGGTTAACATTTTGGGTTACCTTGATTTTCTGTTTTGGGGGACATCTCCCAATTCGGTAAGAGATCAGATTGTTACGACAATAGTCTTACTACAAGATTTAGGTTGGATCATTAATTGGGAGAAATCTTCCTTAATTAAATCCTACACAGATTATACATTTGTTTGGGCTATTTCATTAGCATATCAGACACAGGGGGAGCAATTCAATTCTATCATGGCTCATTCCACAAGAGGAATTTCGACTTCTTGGGCAGAGAGGGCAGGGGCCTCTATAGATCAGATTTGCAGAGCTGCGACCTGGTCAAGTCACAATACATTTGTAAAGCACTATCGCCTTAATGTATCTGTCTCTGCAGGTTTATCCTTCAGAAGGAAAGTTTTGCAAGCTGTGGTCCCACCCTAAGGTTTTAACTCTTGTATATCGTCTCATCCAGGGGTGCTGTCCGAAATGACGTTCTGGGAAAGACCACTTTACTTACGGTAAAGTCTTTTCCAGTAGTCATGAGGACAGCACCCCTGCAACCCGCCCTTATTTGGGTAGGAAAGAGAAATAAGTTTGTGTAAGCATCATTAAATGTCCGTGTCATCTTTTTATTAACTGAGGTACTGTGGCAGGTGTAGTATCTTATATGTGGCTGCCTATTGCTTATGCAAATTCTTCTTTTAACAGTTTCCTGTCCACAGTGGGGAGGGAGACAAGTCTCATCCAGGGGTGCTGTCCTCATGACTACTGGAAAAGACTTTACCGTAAGTAAAGTGGTCTTTTGCCCTACAATGAAGCCAGATCCTTATCAATTATTCGGAGACACTCAAAGATTCACAATAAAGTTGGCATTGACTAGATTTTTCGAACTCAAGGGACAGAAAACAGTGAAACCCTCTATTCCATTTGTCACTAACCTGCCAGATGATACTGAGACTTTGGCCTCCATTCATCAAGCATTGCTGCATTCGGTAATGCTGAAAACAGAGTTAACAGAGCATATAGGAAAATGTCAATTCATCAAGGCTGTTACTGCATGAAAAGCTGAAATTACAGAGCAGTGAGGTAAATTACAGACTTGTGCGGTAAATACCTCAACACATGTCAGTAAATGTCAATTCATCAAGGTTACAGAATGCGGTAAAGCCAAGTTTCATGTTTGATCTTCACCGGTGCTCTGTGGTGGTGAAAACCAGCTTCAGATGTCTTTGGTGTGGATATCCCCATTATTGACAGAAGCAGGGAGCCAATAGAAACAGCCCATCTCCTGCAAGTCTGGATGATCGCATCTGATAGGACCCACTGGCTCCTCCGGCGGGTCTAGCTTTCCTACCCCCCAGGCAGAGATGCAGAGGAGCTAGTGGGGAAATCGCCTGAGCATGTCATGTGTACTATCTCCTGGAAGTTCTTCTAAGCTGTGGCAACTAAATAAATGTAAAGAAAGACTAATGGACAAATTCATATTGAGCAGAGGCAGTATAACAAACATGCACATTTAAAGATGTGGGGATGCCTCTTACTATTGTAATGCTGTCTCTGCACAAACAGTTTGTAGCAAAAGAGACAACTCACACTGCTCTGCTGTTACTTTGTGAATGGGCTTTGGTAAATTACCAAACTTCTACCGCACCTGTGAAAATATTGATGAATTAACAAAAAAAATTCTAAAATGCTGAATGCTGTATTTTAACAACTTTTTTTTTTTTTAATCGAACAGCCTTTGATGAATCGAGGCCATTGTGCAATAAGATATTAGATAAACTCATCACCACAGGTCCACGTTCAACCCCACCACATAGCAGGGATCCATTTGTGACCTTCAATAAATGCGTGACCATTGAATTCAACAAATTTCCAAAACAACATTTAGAATACAAGAGTAACCTTACTAAGGAACAGTTTGAAGCAATAGAACTCCTGAAAACAATGATAACCTAATAATCTGAGCTGCTGATATGGGAGGGGGAGTGGTCATTCAAGACAGATATGACTGTCTGTCAGAGGTGCATAAAACTCTGGGTGACCGTATCTACTACTCGAGATTATCTCGCAACCCCACTGAGGAACTGAGCACACAATGGGCAGTTAGCATGTTTTGAGTCTCTCATTGGCTCGAATTAGTATGACTAAAGGCTCATACACTCATGCAACTTTTCCACGACTTTTATTTTCCGCGTACCAGCCAACTGAACGGCCAAATCACTTGCATACTGCGCGCGCAATCGGAATGAGGGACTGCACGATATGGATGCATTCAAAATAAGTACAATGTACACACGTGGCTAACTGCAAGTCAGCCATGTGAGTCAAACCGCCTGTTGGATTGGGCAAACCACTTGTTATCAGTCGCTCGTCTAGTTTATCACACGTTCACATGCCCAATTATCGCCCAACAGACCAGGTTTGGATGATATTTGGGTGGAAATTTGCATGTACAGTGGTGTGAAAAACTATTTGCCCCCTTCCTGATTTCCTATTCTTTTGCATGTTTGTCACACTTAAATGTTTCTGCTCATCAAAAACCGTTAACTATTAGTCAAAGATAACATAATTAAACAACAAAATGCAGTTTTAAATGATGGTTTTTATTATTTAGTGAGAAAAAAAACTCCAAATCTACATGGCCCTGTGTGAAAAAGTGATTGCCCCCCTTGTTAAAAAATAACTTACCTGTGGTTTATCACACCTGAGTTCAATTTCTGTAGTCACCCCCAGGCCTGATTACTGCCACACCTATTCTAATGAAGAAATCACTTAAATAGGAGCTATCTGACACAGAGAAGTAGACCAAAAGCACCTCAAAAGCTAGACATCATGCCAAGATCCAAAGAAATTCAGGAACAAATGAGAACAAAAGTAATTGAGATCTATCAGTCTGGTAGAGGTTATAAAGTCATTTCTAAAGCTTTGGGACTCCAGCGAACCACAGTGAGAGCCATTATCCACAAATGGCAAAAACATGGAACAGTGATGAACCTTCCCAGGAGTGGCCGGCCGACCAAAATTACCCCAAGAGCGCAGAGAAAACTCATCCGAGAGGCCACAAAAGACCCCAGGACAACATCTAAAGAACTGCAGGCCTCACTTGCCTCATTTAAGGTCAGTGTTCACGACTCCACCATAAGAAAGAGACTGGGCAAAAATGGCCTGCATGGCAGATATCCAAGGCGCAAACCACTTTTAAGCAAAAAACATTAAAGTGAACCTTAAGCCAGAAAAAAAAAAGTTTTACTCACCTGGGGCTTCTACCAGCCCCCTGCAGCAGTCCTGTGCCCTCGTAGTCACTCACTAATCCTCTAGTCCCCCGCTGCCAGCTAGTTTCGTTTTTGCCGATAGGCCCGTCAGGACTGGCCATGCGTAGCTTTTTCCGCATTCCTGACTAATTAGCGCTATTGCGGACCGCAGCGCGTACAAAAATACGCGTTGCCGCATATCTATGCGTGCGTAATGCGGCAACGCGTATTTTTGTACGTGTCGCGGCCCGCAGTAGCGCTAATTACAGTCGGGAATGCGGAAAAAGCTACGCGTGGCCAGTCCTGACGGGCCTGTCGGCAAAAACGAAACTAGCTGGCAGCGGGGGACCAGAGGATTAGTGAGTGGCTGCGAGGGCACAGGACTGCTGCAGGGGGCTGGTAGAAGCCCCAGGTGAGTAAAAATAATTTTTTCTTTCTGGCTTAAGTGTCTCTTTAAGGCTCATCTCAATTTTGCTAAAAAAAAAAATCTCAATGATTGCCAAGACTTTTAGTAAAATACCTTGTGGACCGAGGAGACAAAAGTTGAACTTTTTGGAAGGTGTGTGTCCCGTTACATCTGGCGTAGAAGTAACACAGCATTTCAGCAAAAGAACATCATACCAACAGTAAAATATGGTGGTGGTAGTGTGATTGTCTGGGGTTGTTTTGCTGTTTCAGGACCTGGAAGGCTTTCTGTGATAGATGGAACCATGAATTTTGCTGTCTACCAAAAAATTCTGAAGGAGAATGTCCGGCCATCTGTTCGTCAACTCAAGCTGAAGCGATCTTGGGTGCTGCAGCAGGACAATAACCCAAAACACACCAGCAAATCAACTTGTGAATGACTGAAGAAAAACAAAATGAAGACTTTGGAGTGGCCTAGTCAAAGTCCTGACCTGAATCCTATTGAGATGTTGTGGCATGACCTTAAAAAGGCAGTTCATGCTAGAAAACCCTCAAATAAAGCTGAATTACAACAATTCTGCAAAGATGAGTGGGCCAAAATTCCTCCAGAGCTCTGTAAAAGACTCGTTGCAAGTTATCGCAAACGTGATTGCAGTTATTGCTGCTAAGGGTGGCCCAACCAGTTATTAGGTTCAGGGGGCAATTTCTTTTTCACACAGGGCCATGTAGGTTTTGAGGTTTTTTTCTCACTAATAAAAACCATCATTTAAAACTGCATTTTGTGTTCAATTATGTTATCTTTGACTAATAGTTAACGGTTTTTGATGAGCAGAAACATATAAGTGTGACAAACATGCAAAAGAATAAGAAATCAGGAAGGGGGCAAATAGTTTTTCACACCACTGTGTGTACGAGCCTTAAAGGACCACTATTGCGAAAACATGTAAAATTTAAAATACATTTAAACCTATACTAAGAAATACATTTCTCCCAGAGTAAAATGAGCTATAAATTATTTTCTCCTATGTAGCTGTCACTTATGGTAGGTAGTAGAAATCATAGAGCTATCAGGTTTTGGACTAGTCCATTTTCTTCGGGGTGGGTTCTCATGGTTTTCTTGATTTTCAAAAGCATTTAGCGAATGGCAGTTGCTCAGCCCAACTGCTAAATAGGATGCAAACAGGTAGGGATGCTGGGCAGCATCTTTGAATAGATCCTTTCCAAGAAGAGCTTTAGTAAAAAATAAACAAAAATACTGAAAATCTTAAAAGATCGACTAGTCCAAAACCTGTCTGTTCTGTCAGATTTGTACTAGGGATGATCGGAACGAACAAATTCCGATCCGCCGGAATTCGCGGATTCCGCCATGTCTAAATTCTGTCGCTATGAAATTTCCGCCGGATTTTTACGATATTCCGCGGAATTCCGGATTCCGACGGAAAAATTAAAATAATCGCAAATGGAACCTTGCTTATGCTATATGGTAGCCCATAGACCCTATACACTGTTCCCTATGTCCTTTTCTCCCTCCTACCTTCTTCCCGGAGGGAGGAGGGTCTCGTCTACCAGGGAATTGTAGAAGGGAATCGTCTTCTTGGATATATCATAATGGTACATGCTAGGCTGGCTTCAGCATGTAGTGTTGGTGGTGGTATAGTGAGCTACCTACCGAGCACTAGACCTGGGTTCAATTCCCGGCCAAGACCTGGATTCAATTCCCGGCCAAGGTTTGTAAGTTGGCTTTTAAAATTCTATAATTCCCTGGAAGACGAGATCCTCCTCCCCGGAAGGAGGGAGTGAGGTAGGAGGGAAGGAGGGAGTGAGGGAGGAGGGAGTGAGGGAGGAGGGAGGAGGGAGTGAGGGAGTGAGGGATGAAGGAGTGAGGGATGAAGGAGTGAGGGATGAAGGAGTGAGGGATGAAGGAGTGGAGTCTACTGAGTAGAAAGACTTCTTGTTAGACAGAAATCAGTTAGGGGGGGGGGGGGAATTTGAATTCCGCGGAAATCCGTTTTTGTTCCACGGAATTCGTCGCTTCTGAACCGGAATCGGCAAATTCCGGCCGGAATTGTGGAATTTAAAAATTCCGCGGAATGCAGCAACCAACCCTAATTTCTACTACCTACTGTAAGTGACAGAAACATAGGAGAAAAGTAATTTATGGCTCATTTTACTCTGGGAAAAACATACTTTTCATTTGTAAAATTTTGAAAAGATGTAAACATTTTTTTTTTTTTTTTTTTTTGTGATAGTGGTCCTTTTAAGTAGTAGGCATGAAATGTGTTAAAGAACACTTTAGGTGAGAAGAATATGTAGGCTGCCATATTTATTTTCTTTTAAACAATACCAGTAACCGACTATGTCAGAAACACTTGATCTACATGCTTTATCAGGGTCTATGGCTAAAAGTATTATGCTGAGAATACACTGGTCATTTTTTGCGGCAGATAGATGGTTAGATAGATAATTTCCAACATGTCTGATCTCCCGTTCAATCATTTTGCCGCTCGATTCCTGATAGAGGTCAATGGAAAAAGATAAGAAAAACGAGCGGAAGATAAGCAAATTGAGTGGAGAATTGAGCTGCAAAATCGATCAAGGGGAGAATCAAGCGGAAAAAAACGACCCGTGCATTCCCAGCATTAGAGGCAGAGGATCAGCAGGATAGCCAGGCAACTGGTATTGTTTAAAAGGAAATAAAAATGGCAGCCTTCATATCCCTCTTGCTTCAGTTGTCCTTTAACTGTGCATTTTGTACAGTGTTGTATAGCTTGGAAGGAGATTGTGGCCATTCGGGATTATGAATGTTTTATAGGTCAGCAGGTTTTGATTGATGAGCTTTCTGATGCACTGAAACAGGGTAATGCATTTCTAGCTCCTTTCCAGTAAGATTATACCAATAGCAAAGGTGAGTTTCCAGTCACATATTGCAAAGTCCGAATTTCAAAATAATAAATCAGGATTTCTGAATCTTTGAAGAGTCAGGTCCATGAATTAAAGAGCTACTTTTAAATATGTTGGTGTAGCAAGTGGTGTGGAGCTATTTAACAGTTGCTCCACTATTGCAGCTGTTGCTGTTTTGTTGTTGGTGTACCTGAACTCAAGAACGCTTTTTGTAAACAAAAGCTAAGGGTGGACTCACCCCACTAATCAGTGGCTGGATAGTGTACTGGTTAAAGTGGACTTGAACTCTTGCACAGGACAGAAGGAAAACCTAGAAAAATGCACCCTGTATGTATTTACAGAGGTTAGCCTGTCTAATTCCCCCTCATCTGTGACTTATCACCACTGAAATTTGATCTCTGGTTGTGTCAGCTGACTACCATGGCAGGGCAGCTAATTTGTAAACACAGGATCTTAACAATATATCTGCTTCTGTGAAAGCAGGAAGTAGACACACTGCAGAACTACTGCCCCTGTGCAGAACACTCCCAGCCACTGGAGCGTCAGCCACAGAAGATGCCAACCTGGTGAGGTCGGCATCTGCAACGGAGGGGGACACCGGAGCTGCGGTGAGGGACACATCGGCTGCAAGGGGCTGGAGGGAGCCCCAGGTAAGTAGATCTTTTTTTTTTTTTTTTTTTTCTCGGATGTTTCCTTTAAATGTATACAGTGAGAATAACATTTTTTTTTTTTTATTTTTTTTTTTTGGGTACAATATTCATTTATAAAGGATTAAGTCAGTGTTTCAAATCTTTCCTCGCCATGATTTATATTCAAAAATTTATCACAGGCGATGACATCTTTACTCCTGTCAGATGCAATTTAGCGGAATGTTTTTTTACTAAATTCTAAATCCAGAGAAAATAATGCCTAGTCTCCTAGGATGCTCTGGGAGGAGAGTTTCGTGTAGCTAAACAGCCTAGGCTAAACATCACTGGGAGGGTGGCGTTACATACCAATATACAGCAATGTATACATATAAGGTAGTGTTTCTGGTGCAGAAACCAGGAAAATTTCTATAAAAATAGCTATCCTGTATAATTTACATTATGATTCTTATAATTTGTTAAACTTTATAAAGTCCTAACCTATTATGCAGCTCTGTACAATATATAGGGGAGACATCACAGCATTAAACGTTACACAGGGACAATATCACGTTCCTTAATGACACACAAAATAGTTATGTAAACCATGTAGGGATAAGTATAGCAGATGTGTCACTGAGGATATATGGGGATGCAGAAGAACACAGAGGGAGAGGGTCCCTACCAAATAGGCTTGCATCTAACCACTTAGGCCCCATTCACACTTGCAAAACGCTAGCGTTTTGTTGAGGTGATTTTTGGCGATTAACGCGAAAAAAATCGCCATTCACACTTGGCAATTTTTTCGCGTTTAGCGCCTCTATAGCACTAAATGTGATCGCCAGAAAATGGTACAGGCTACACGTTTGCGTTTGGCGACAAGTGAGATCGGGCCCATAGGGTATTATTGCACTAGCGCTTTAAAAAGCGCTAGCGCTTGAGCGTTTTGCCGAAATCGTCTGCAAAACGCTCTGGTGTGAATGGGCCCTAACTGTATGTCACTACAGTGCCCCTTTAAAGGATTCCGGACATGATTCAAGAGTAAAACTTCATACATACCTGGGGCTTCCTCCAGACCCCTTCTGCCTGATCTGTCCCTCGCTATCCTCCTCCAACTCCTGGATCCTCCGCTATGGCTGCCGGTCACTTCGGGAGTCAGAGCTTACTGCGCATGCGTGGCCGACCCACTGAGAGCTCTCTCGCCTACGCAGTGTTACTGCACAGGCGCAAAACACTCCCACCTGCAGGAACGCGACGGGGGAGCGAGCGTGGTCACACTGGATCTGCGGCGACAGTCCCCGACTGGCCAAAGTTACCGGGAGGATTGCATAGGGGGACGGTGAGGGAGCGATCAGGCCGAAGGGAGTGGAGGAAGCCCCAGATATGTATGAATTTCTACTTTTGAATCATCTCAGGTACAGCAAGATTCTGGACTATGGACCTGCATGCTTATCTATCTTAAAGGACCACTATCGCGAAAAAGTAGGCAGTTACAATCTGACAGAACCGACAGGTTTTGGGCCAGTCCATCTCCTCATGGGGGATTCTCATAGTTTTCTTGGTTTTCAACAGCATTTCCTGAACAGCAGTTGCAATGCCTAACTGACAAAATAATGTGCAAGTGAGTAGGGGGCTGGCTCGTATCTTACTATTTTGGCAATTAAACTGCTGTTCAGGAAATGCTGCTGAAAACAAAGAAAACCCTGAGAATCCCCCATGAGGAGATGGACTGAAACCTTTTGGTTCTGTCAGATTTTAACTGCCCACTTTTTTCTCAATAGTGGTCCTTTAACCACTTCGGTACCAGCAGCCTCTGCCCCCTTAAGGACCAGAGGCTGCTGGTACGCTAAAACGCTGCATCCCGACGAATCGCCGCAATAATCAGTCGCTCCCGCTGGTCACGCTGCTCTGTCCACACCGCAGGCTGCTCTCTCTGCCGTCTCTATGACGACAGGGCGCTGTGCGCCGGTCAAGAGCCGCTTTCATTGGCTTCTGACCCTGTCACTCAATGTAAGCCAATGGGATTTGCTTACAGTAATGACAGGGCCAGGAGCCAATGAAAACAGCTCCTGCCCGGCTCACAATGCTCTGCCATCATAGAGGCGGCGGGGGCGCGCAGTGAATGGGACGTAGAGCTTACTGCAGGTCAGAACCGCAGTGCCACCTGCTCGCCGTAGATTTAAACTGCGTCGGTCCGCAATAGGTTAAGAATGATACAGCACAGATAAGGTTCATAGTCCAGAATCTTGCAGTAATTTTTTCGTTTTAGAATCTTCTTGTGAGTTCTGTTGGAGGGTAGGAGTAGGAAGAAGACAATTAAGTGTTCTGAAAAAGTAGGTGTTAGTGTTTCAGAGCCTTCTGTTCTTTCTTAACAGAAGATACTGATTGTTGTAGGGCTATCTGGTTGCCATGGTTTCCCTTCCTCCACATGCTTGCTGGCAAGTTTGGTTTGCAATGAGTTTTCAAAGAATAAGCTTCTTTTCATGTGAAATGTACACAGCCGGTCCTCCACTTCCTTACAAATAGCATAAAAACTTATCTGGGGAATGGAGATCAAACCTCCAAATGTGGAGTCTTTGAAAACATCTGTTTGCTGCAGAAAAAATATATAATCTGAAATCTCAACAGATGCTTTGCCAAATTTGTTTACTGTTCTCGTCATGCTAGTGCAAAATCTCATTGCCATGACTGATTATTTCCGTTCAAGTGAGGAGGAGTACACTGTAAAAACTCTTCAGTCAGTAATACTGAATCTTATGTGTTTTTACCGCTCTTCCATAAACCTGCAGCAGAGGAACATTTATAAAACCCACGCAGTCTTAGGGTCCTCTTCCACTAGCAAACAAAAGGAAAACTCAAACGCAAGTGATTCAGATTTTTCATCAGTTTAGTTGTGCAATTGTGATTTTGCATTTATCTTTTAACATGAAGCTCAATCGCAGGTAACATCACTCCAAAAAGCGATTGCTATTTACAGAGAGTCGAATCACAATAGTGGAAAATTGTTTTCACGATTCCTATTTTAAAGTAGCAATGCTAGCGTTTTACGATTTTGAAGCAAATCGCTCTCAGTGCAAAAGGGCCCTCAAAGCTGTTGGTATGTCCATTTTTGCTTAAAGGGAACCTAAACTGAGAAGGATATGGATTTTTCATTTTGAAATCATACCAGTTGCCTGACTCTCCTGCTGATCCTGTGTCTCTAATACTTTCAGCCACAGGTCCTCAACAAGCATGAAGTCACACTGGATTAGCTGCATGCTTGTTTCAGGCGTATGATTCAGCCACTACTGTAGTCAGCAGGACTGCCAAGCAACTGGTATTGTTTAAATGGAAACATCCGTATCCCTCTCAGTTAAGGTTCCCTTTAAGGACTAAGGCGGCAGATACCCACCAGAGTTTACATATAAAGATATTCTGTGTGCGGCTATTCAATCACCACCTGTTCTTCCCCAACTGCGCATGCGAATTACCCCATTCAGTTGCTTATCCAGCAATGGAGTGGCCATCAACCTAGTTGCTGGGTGGCTGAACACATAGCCATCCATGTGGACTAGCACTTACACGCTTAGAACCCTTGTACAGTACAGAAGGAAAACAAAGAGAAATCCACCCTGTATAAATTTAGACAGTTTAACCTGTCTAATTCCCCCTCATCTGTTTCTAATCACCCATCGGTTGAATACTGCTCTGTGAGGCTTTGGGAGCCCAGGTGCTCTATACTGCGCTTGTGTGAGCGCACTCTCCTGTGCATGCGCAGCACGGAGCCGCCCATACTTGGATCACTCAGGCTTCCAAAGCCTCCCGTAGCGGTAGATTTGAATGGGAGTGACAGTGCTGGAACCAGGACACTGTGAGAGGACCGGGAAGGCTCTATAGGATCCAGAGCATTCCCTCTTCATAGGCAAGTGTTTTTTTTTTATTTTAATCCATTTCCGATTTTTGCTTTAAAGGTCAACTGAAGTGAGAAGAATATGGAGGCTGCTATATTTCTGGTTAAGTGCACTGCCTCTGACATGGGGAACCAGGGTTGGAATCATGGCTAGGGTCAGTAACTATTCAGTAAAGAGTTCAAGGCAAGACTCCCTAACACTGCAGGGTGGCCTCTTGAGCACGTCCCAGTGGCTGCAGCTCTTGAGTCCGACAGGAGAAAAGCACTATACAAATCTTCTGCTTATTATTTTCCTTTTAACCTTCCTGGCGTTCTGATTCCTGCGGCTCTGCGGCCACGGGAACGTTTTTTATGTGCATATTTTTTTTATTTTTTTTTATCATGTAGCTAGCCTACATGATTCCCCCCTCCCTGCGGCGTCCCTCCCACCCCTCCGATCGCCGCCGGCGCAAAGACCCATCCGGAAATCCCGTTCTGAACGGGATTTCCTTCAGGGCTTCCCCCGTCGCCATGGCGACGAACGGAGTGACGTCATCGACGTCACAGGGAGTCCCGATCCACCCCTCAGTGCTGCCTGGCACTAATTGGCCAGGCAATGCACAGGGTCTCGGGGGGTGGGGGATCAGTGTCGAGCAGCGACGAGCAGGTAGGACACGCAGCAAGCAAAGTGCTTGCTGTGTGTTTTTAAAAAAAAATTATTCAAATCGACCCAGCGGGGCCTGAGCGGTGACCTCTGGCATCTCTGGACGAGCTCGGCTCGTCCAGAACGCTAGGGAGGTTAAACAATACCAGTTTCCTGGCAACCCTGCTGATCTATTTGGCTGCAGTGGTGTCTGAATAACACCAGAAACAGGAATGCAGCTAATCTTGTCATTGCCAGATCTGACAATAATGTCAAACCCCTCATCCTGCATATGGTTGTTTAGGGTCTTTGGCTAAAGGCTCATGCACACGTCCCAACAATCTGCCCATTGTTAGTTGGGTGTGTGCACAGTTGACAAACAACCATAAAGGGGCCCATACACCTAACGATTTTCCCGCCGACATAAAGCCGTTTCGATCACAGTGATCGAAACTGCTGTGAAATCGCCGCGCACACCGCTGACAGAACGATCGATTTCCGTCCGAAATCGATCGTTCCCGTCGATTCCCGTCGACCCATCCGTTCGGAAGGTTTTTCTCGGTCGCCGGCGGGTCGGGAGTGCGTCGTTAGCGGCGTTCGAATTCCCGACGACCGACGCAATACAGCGGTAATACATTACCTGCTCCAGCCGGCGCGAGTCCCCTGGTCTTCTTCTCCGCTCGGGCTCCAGAGCTACTCAGAACTTCCTGTCCTGGCAGGAAGTTTAAACAGTAGAGCGCCCTCTACTGTTTAAACCTTCCCTGGACAGGAAGTTCAGTAGCCGGAGTGTGGCGGGGCCGGAGTGGAGAAGCCAGCGGGGACTCATGCCGGCCGGAGCAAGTAATGTATGCAGGGGGGGGCGGCAGCTCCACAGATTGTGATCGGTTTCAGGCTGAAATCGATTCACAATCTGTTTGCAGTAAAGGTGGCCATACGCTCCCTCTCTGATCAGATTCGATCAGAGAAGGATCTATCTGTTGGTCGAATCTGATGGCAAATCGACCAGTGTATGGCCACCTTAAGACCAACTGATTACTGGTTGCCAGATCCAACCGGCGGATCAGTCTGACCAACTATCATGCAGGTTGGAATGCGTGCACAAGTCTTTTGAACAACTTTGTTGTTTTTGAACACAGACATGTTGTGCAGTTTGTCATTTAGCTTGTACGCATAGTATTTAAGTGAGTTGGTTGTTTAGTTGGTTGGCGTGTTTGTCTGAATCACACTGCTGAAACAAGCATGCAGTTTACTGGGTCAGACTTGGGTCAGATAATCTGATCTGCGTGCTTGTTCAGGGTCTATGGCTAAAAGTATTAAAGGCAGAGGATCAGCGGGACAGCCAGGCAACAATGTCAGCCTCCATATCCCTCTCACTTCAGGTTTCCTTTAAACATGTGTTGCATTATATTCATTAATATGCTTAAAAAATGTTATGTACTATGTTATTCTAAACAAGTTTTGTGGTTTCATTAGCGAAGCTTGTTTTTGTTGGTTGTATTTGATTAGTGCTCTTCCTGTATGTAACCAAACATGCCTTAGCTCTAGCATGCATATCACAGCTGTGTTTAATGTACAGATTGTACACCGTATTGCCGGAACTGTCATTTATTTCACTAATGACACAAGTGTTGCAAGTTTGTGTACTTTACTTTCGTAATGCTATCTAATGAAATGAAACCCTTTCTCATAAAAAGGATAATTTGTGGCGTTTAGAAAAAAATGGGTTTCATTTATGTCCTGGGGGGCATAATCCCCCCCCCTCCCCCTCTTTATCAGACAGTGCAGGCTGCACACAGACCGGTGACAGCTCTCTGCATCTGTGTTTTCAAAACAATTATATGCATAGGTGATGTCTAGGGGATGGGATTAGCAAAATATAAAAAGGAGTATAACTAGTAAAAGCTTAAGTTAACAGAATTGTTTGGCACATAAGGGACTTAACATTCAATTACCTTAAGCTTTTATTCGCTGTTGTTACTACAGGAGGTAAGTTAATTACCTACTGTCCCTTTGAATATTTTATTTTTTTCCCACCTGGCCACCTCGACATCACCTATATATATAATTATGGTGGCTGGATAGTGTACAGGTTAAGGGCACTGCCTTTGACATGGGAGACCAGGGTTTTAATCCTGGCTAGGGGCAGTACCTATTCAGTAAGTCCTTTGGCAAGACTTCCTAGCACTGCAGGGTGGCCTCACAGTGGCTGCAGCTCTTGAGTGCTTTGAGCCCAACAGGAGAAAAGAAGTGCTATACAAATATTTATTATTATTATTATTATTATTATTATTACAGATAGTCCCCGGTTAACGAACGAGATAGGGACTGTAGGTTTGTTCTTAACCTGAATCTGTTCTTAAGTTGGAACATTGTGCCATCTCTGTCCCCTGTACCTCTTCTGTGCCTCCAGTGTCCCCCTCTGTGTCACCTCTGCCCTCTGTACCTGTTTATACAAGTTTAAAGCCATTTATTTTCTTTGAGTTTTTTAAAATCGGCTTTCTTTAAAATTGGCTTTCTCAAAAACTACAAGTCCAATTTGTAAAAAGAAAAAAAGGTTGGTACTTGTTCCCATGGAAACACAGAATGCCTTTTGTATGACGGGCGGTTGTAAGTCGGGGACTACCTGTATAACTATGTTGTTTTACTAGTTACTGTGGTTGCCCACTAAAACTAGGAGCACACCCGATCGATGACTATCAATTTCCAGCACACCTAAATTATGGTCGCTTTCGATTATATTGTATTTTGATGTTTCTATTTCTCCTGTAATTTCTTTCCCTCTCTAAAGCTCTCTACATGTATTTAAAATGGACCCTGCAGAGAGAGTGGTAAGGCTGCACAGAATGTAGCATTACTCTTAGGCCCCTTTCACACTTGGTTGTTTTCGCTGCGTTACCGCAAGGTAACGCTAAGGCAGGAAAATCTATGGGCCTTTCATACCTAGCCAATATGATGCGCCGAAAGTGACGTTTTCACCACACAGTCGGCATCAGGAATCCGCGCATTGGTGGCCAGCTTGCGTGGCTACGTGCGGTGGACCGGTAGTCATATAAGTCAATAGCAACGAAGCTTTTTGTAAACTGTTTTTGCGTCAACATTGCGTTGCACATTTGCAGAAGCTGATTTTTTTAATACACTTCCGCACAATTCGCATTTCCGCTGCAGGAAGTGAACCCTAGACAGCCTCACTTCCTTTTTGGCTTTCAGCCAGAGGGGGGGATTACTGCAAATTAATGTCAAAATCCCTGAAGGCTATTTTTAGCGGTGCGATCATCCCATCGCACCGCTGCCGCTAGTATCCAGTGTGAAACCGACCTCAATGTGCACTGTGTAAACTCTCATGGTTATTTTAGGAGACCACTGCTGATATACATGCTGTGGTAACGCACAGCAACACTGTCCGCTCACCATTCTCTAGACAGTAGGTGAATACCAGGCAGGAGGAATGCTTAGATAGTTAACTCAATTAAAAAAAAAAATCTTGTTCTACTGGAAAACAGAAAGGGACTTCAGAGAATTTCTTACTAGGGCTAGTATTATATGTACCTATGCTTATTTCATCATGTCACTTCAGATAAACATTAAGTGTTACATATGGTCTTGCACTATCTTTGTACTGGGTCTTGAAATATGCATTATAATGAAATGGCCATTATGTTTTTATTCCAGTCTTTTACTTGTGGCCATCTCACATTAAAACCTCTTGAGCTGAGGCCATCACTTAAGGCTGTCAGCCAACACGTCTTTCGTAAAAACCTCTTGATTTTCAGCAAGCTTTCTACAGAGCTTCCTTTGTAAAACACCAAAGAGTTAGTTCTTGGCCTCCGGCCAGGAATAAAGAATACTTACCCTTGTGCCATTCTGTCCCATTTAGCCGAGACTCTGGCAACAGATGCGTTTCAGTGTAATTGTTGGCACGAGAGCCAAAATGCTCCCTATATAGCCTCTTCCTAGTAAATGACAAGGCTGTGGAGGGCTTGCACTGCATCAAATCACTGTATTTATGAACTGCAGTAGAAGAGCTTATTGTCAGAGCATGAAACATATTCTAGGCAGGCGGTTGAAAAAAGACATAGTTCTAGTGCTGTAAAAATATCTCTAATGAATTGCTGCTGGACATATTAAGTTTTCCATGTATGTGATGAACTTTTTTGTATAAATCAGTTTGTAGTCCTTTATTTTTTCTTTACTTGTTGGGTTCCTCCGTTCAGCCTCAAAGTATTGACATTCTCAAAAAAAAACCTAAAAGATCTGAGCACCCCCATCAGGAACCTGTACCCACGGCAAGATTGCAGAGACAGGTCCTGATGTTTTTTGAACAAACTGAGAGGAGGAACAGCCTTATTTAAGACAAAATAAGGCTGCCACCCTCAACAACACTTTGCAAAATTCAGCCACCACTAGCAGTCGTACGTTAACGCATCTATGAGACACCATAAACGCACAGATTCCTGCACTGAAAGGAGATCTGTCTATGGCAAGTACTGCTGTCGAGCTGCACGCACTCAGCCTGTCGTTCACGTATCTTGGGTTAGCCATGGGCTCTAGGCCAAAACTAGGGGAACACCATATACACAATGCAATCTCACGCGAGTAGCAATGAAACAGAGCATACAATTCGGCACTAATCTGTAACACAGCACTCTGCAGTCTCTTTATAGGAGATGTAAATTCTCTGCTTATTACTCAGAAGACTAATTTATTAAATAGAGATTTACAGGTGAAACTTGACAAATTAGAATACCGTGCAAAAGTCCATTTATTTCAGTAATTTATCTTAAAAGGTGAAACTAATATATGAAGTAGGTGTTTTGGATTAATTAGCTGATTAGAGGCTGACACTTTGCGCTTAGAATATTGAACATTTTCACAATATTCTAATAGTCTGAGATTTTGATTTTGGTGTTTTTATAAGCTGTAAGTCATAATCATCAAATTTATAATAAATAAAGGCTTGAAATATATGAAATAGACTCATTACATGCAAAGAGAGATATTAGTTTCACCTTTTAAATTGAAATAAAATTGGTTTTGCATGATATTCTAATTTTTTTTGAGTTTCACCTGTAATATTCCCGAAAAATGTAACAAACGTAGAAAGAATATATACAAAAATATTTACAAAAACAAAAGTAAAAATGACAGACACACAACAAGACATTTGCTTATAAAATGTCTCATTTCTGCCATGGAAGGGCACGAGTTAGCTGATCAGGTCAGGTACTTTCTCTGTCTCAGGAACCCACCTTCGGAGAAAGACCCTTACTGAATATGAGAGCTAGTTCTTATAGGAGACAATGTACCCTGGGGCTACCGAAACTTCTAATCCAAAAATAATCAATATCCCTCCTATTCTATAAAAAGGGTGACATTTTTTAAATGTATGCAATCATCAGAAAGTTTCCTGTATCATCAGCTGATTATATTTAAATGTCATTACAGCAGACTTCAAAGGAGATGCAAATGCATCACTTTAAAAATGAGTTTATTTTGGATGCAGCAGACGGAATATGTGGACAGTCTAGGCGATAATCAAAATGTCACTCCAGAACTCTCCTAAGAAAATGAAATACAATGCATACAGTGTACATAAGATGGTGTTTCACACACAGCAGACAAAATGTGGACAAACAAGTCTACTAACTAAGATTTCTATTGTGTCATGTATATGTCACACCTCCATATACCATTACACCCTCCCCCCATATATCTAAATATCCCCTTTTCTTCATTTTGAGGCAGATTTGGAAATCAGACCAGAAACTTCAGGCTCTACCATGATGGAAAACATTTTGTTGGAGAAAAGAGGTTTGAATCCATCCACGACCTGGTGACGGATGGCTTGATTACTCTATATATTGAGACTAAGGCAGCAGAGTACATCGCCAAGATGACCATTAATCCAATATATGAACATATAGGCTATACTACGTTAACCAGAGAGCCAGCGCATAAGAAGCATATGCCAACGGTGAAAGAGGCACATGATGAGAAAGACTCATCGGGGGAAGATGTCACTGCTGAAAATAGGGTGAGTGATGGTCTGAATTCTTCTTGAACCTGAGAGCTTATGTTTGGAGACTTGAAATTGAAAGGTGTTTTTTGGCGTGTCTGGGTTTCAGCTTTCAGGGCTGTATGAGTTGCTGCCTGGCTTCTCATAGTTTGAGATTGTCTCCTTACTATCTAGCTTCTTATACTTGTTGGGGCCAGATCTTTACACTATCTAGCTTCTCATATTAGTTGAGACATGAACTTAACTATCCCACATCTCATACTTAAAGCCAGATCTTCACACTGCCTAGCTTCTCATATTACTTGGGACTAGATATTCACACAGACGGAAGACACAACTCGACATAACCTTTCCACAATACCTGCTTCTCATGCTTGTCACGGTCCAGTGTCCACACCACCTGACTTTTCATAACCATGGTGTTCCAATTCCCACACTGCCTGTTTTATCATGCTTGTTGTGCTCCAGTCCCATACTCACTGGCTTCTCCTACTTGCTGGGGTCCAAGCCTCATGTTGTAGTTATACATTTTTATGTCTGGTTCTTGGCTATTGCTAATCCAACACAAAGAAGAAAATTTCATGTCTGTTATATTGTTTTTTTTATACTATAATACTTAAAAGTCAAGCAGTAAATTACTGACTCAATTTGTAAAAGCCACAGCAGCTGAACAGAGCTGTATGTTCTGATTTGTTCAGTCTCTGCATTTCAGTTACTATAGTTCCTTTGGCTCAAATGGTGAAAGCAAAGCATATATGGCATAATGGATTTCTTAAACTAGGACTGAAATCAATTCTTCAAACCTCTCCCATAGATCCATACTTCTGTACTTAACATATGGATGTTTCCTTTTTAAAAATACCTTTTGCCTGGCAGTCCTACTGCAGTAGTGGCTGAATTACAGACCTGAAACAAGCATGAAGTTAATCCAGTCTGACTTCAGTCAGAGCACCTGGTCTGCATGCTTGTTCAGGGGCTGTGCTTGAAAGTATTAGAGACACAGGATCAGCAGAAGAGACAGGCAACTGGTAATTATTTAAAAACAAAAATCCATATTCTTCTCAGTTTTTGCACTAAGAGTGATTTCCCCATTGATGCAAGCTGTAGATGTGTCTTTATAGGCAACATAAGAAGGCTGACGATGGTATTTTGTGAAGGTTAGAATTTTAAAGTGGAAATGTTAGACTCTCTAGTGGTCTTATTGCTGCTTTGTCTTTGGTAGAGTTTCTCTTGCTTTATCTTCTATTGACATTCACGTCATTGCTGGAAACTGATTTCCCCATTTTCCCCTTTAGATAGCATAGCTCATATGTTCTTATTGACAACCCACTAGGGATTTGGTGAACTTGTCGCTCTCCTTTTTCTCAATTCTCCAAGGGAAACCATATAACCTGATAGAAGGTCCAAACTTTAAATTCTATCTAACTTTAAATCAATGGCTGGATTTCCACTTTAAAGTTTGAAACTTGAAAAATTAAATACAGTGTATGTGAAATAAGTACAATGCCTAATGCATACTACATCCTTTCTTATCCCCGTATAAAAACATTTATTGCTATATGAGATCCCTGTTACTTGCAGTGCCGTCCACTACCGTTGCGGATGAACCGTAAGTGAGGTGCCCGCTGCATTGTGGAATAATTCTATATAGGCCTATCGAGATAGGCAACACTAGAAGGGCAGAAGTGAGGACATAGCATGTCTTCACTTGCCCTTCACATAGGTGGAGACAGAGAGGGCACTGAAGCAAAGAAAATAACTTGCGCTGCCTGAGGGAGGCTGTAAAACAGACAGGTAATGTTGTATTTTCACAAGGAAGGGATTAAATGACTAAAAGAGGGGAAAACCTTGTTCACACTGCTCAGCAACACCCTCTCAGTACCACTGGTCCAACATTTCTCACTAGTGTAGCCGCTGAAAAGATAAACCTTTTTGGAAACTGTTTAATTTTTTGAAGACAGCCCCATTTAGCTATATTAAATGTGGTCCCCTATAACCTGGGTTTTTTTTCCCCACATCCCAAAAAACATACCGATTTTGGTTAATTGGTTCCCTCAAAAATTGGCCTTTGACTATAATGCGAATGTAGCCTGTGATACAGATTATGTTGTGAACTCTTCTAAGGGACAGTTATTGAAATGACTATACATCTAATAATAGTAACACTAGTGACCCCAGCCTCCCCTCTACCTCTTTGTTCGTCCATCGCTGTGTTGGGAAAACCTTTGGATGTAGGCCAACAAAATCTTTGAGTTTGCAAGTGACATTCCTTGAATGTTCTCACCTAAAGACGGATGTCCAAAGCATTGGAGAACGCCTTTTGCCATGCACGTTCTCTTATTTGCTATAGAGAACAAATCTGTGACAAGCAACTCTTGACTGTTATTCACAAGTTCTGGACTTTTCTTCTCTGGGTGACATTATGATGTACCGTATATTCCGGCATATAAGACGACCCCCCAACTTTTCCAGAAAAATATAAAGTTTGGAATATACTCGCCGTAGAAGACTACTCCTCTTCTAATGCACACCAAATAAAAATTAAACAAACATCCATGTACTGGTGCTATGTATGAACAGATACTGGTGCTGTACTGTATGTGGTACCCAGTATATAACAGTATATAGGCAATTGACTGGTTGGATTGGTCAACTCTCCCTCTGCCTAAGTGGATTGGTCAGCTCACTTTGTCTACCTGTTTATCAGAGCGGTATGGAAGAATAGATCGCGCTGTGCCCATAAAACACGCCGCTTTCCCCCGTCTGGCCCAACTTGTATCCTATTTACCTCCTTCTCTGCCTCTCAGATCTCGCACATGCTCACCTGCGCCGCTTCCCTACAGTCCTCAGCAGCGAGATCTGAGAGTCCATAACAGGATAGGGCGTATCACCCGGCATCAATGACACCCGGCGTATAAGACGACCCCTGACCTTTCAGATGATTTTCAAGGGTTAAAAAGTAATCTTATACGCCACAATAATATACAGTAGTATCTTTTCCACTGCAAAGTCCCAGATAAACAGTATAGGAATGGTCCCTGGGTACTGATCCCTGAGTTATTCACATGTTTGATAACCACCATATACAGTATTATCTCTGAAACGTTGACAATAGTCAACTTTAGTCACTTTTTAGTGACCTTTAGTTACAGCAGATTTTTTTTATCATTTTTCTGTGTGAGAGGTTTACTTTGACTGTGTGAAGTTTTTTCTTGCTAAAAGCGTTGCTATCCTCTGTATTTGATACAGCAATCCTTTCATGACGGAACCATTAATGATTCAGAATGCATCCCTGCACTGAATTTTAGTTATAAATAAGTTTTGAGGACTTCAGTAGTTTGACCCATTTGTATGCTCCAGCTTTCCTGCTGTCGGGCGGCAGCACATCAAAGGTTCAGCATGTTCTCAAAACGTTTTGGAAAATAAAGTTGACATCTCAGTCTTTCCCAACCTCTCCTGTCTGCATACATCCTCCGTTGATAGCAAAGTTTACCCGTCTATAAATAATTCCCTTCATTAAGGGTATGGGATGTGAAGTCTTTACACCTGATTAGCTTTCACCTGTCAGAACCTGGCAGCTCTTAAAATAAATGGGAGTTGGTAAATTATTCTTTTATTTTTATACTCCTCAAAACTGCTTCTTGTGTGACTTAATGGGGTTGTTGAACACCAAGATTTTGCTAATTGTATTCACTTTATTTTTCATTTGGGGCTATGGGTAACTGAAATTTTACTGTATGTATAAGTGAGGGTAGTCTATACCTGGCCCTGGGGCATATCGGGCTGCTGCCTTGATTTCATAATAAAGGGTAAAGGGAACTCCAGGTGAGAGGGATATGGAGGCTGCCATATTTATTTCCTTGGAAACAATGTCAGTTGCCTGGCAGTCATGTTGATCTTCTGGCATAAACCTTTAAATGAGCACATGGCTAATCCCATAAAAGCTGAGTCAGAGTACCTGTTCTACTGCATGCTTGTTCAGGGTCTGTGGCTAAAAATATTAGAAACACAGGATCAGGTGGACTGCCAGGCAACTGGTATTATTTAAAAGGAAATTAATATGTCAGCTTCCATATCCCTCTCACCTCAGGTTCCCTTTAAAAGGAAACACACACACACACACACACACACACACACACACACACACACACACACACACACACACACACACACACACACACACACACACACACACACACACACACACACACACACACACACACACACACACACACATATACACACTTTTTCTCCCTCAAACCTCATACACACACGCAAGGACTGTCACCTGGCAGGGATTGGGAGTCCATCCCTTGGACAGCAGTTTGGGGCCAAGGCTGTACAAAAGCGTTTCTAGCCTGTAGTCTAGGAATTAATTCTGTTACTATGGGGGGCGTGGCACACAATGTATCAGCACAGATTGGGAGGGGTAAGAAGGGAGAACAATGGAATTGGACAAGATTATCCAGATCCCTCATCGACGCCTTAGGAAGGGGGGTATCGGGCGGAAAGCATCTGAGCAGGGATGTCTAACTCGAGGGCCGAGGTCCTTGCACATTTTTGGCACAGCTCAAATTGTTGGGACTGAATCAGCATAGGTGTGGTTCATCAAGTAGAACACATTTTTCGTTCCATCACTTGCATGGATATGGCCTTCAGGGCCTGGAGTTCTACATCTGTGATGTAGCGTGTGTGCAAAGCTTTACTCTCTCCCACCCTTTCCCATTCTCCATCCTACCAATAGAGCCATTTGAGTCTGTACCTATTACCAATGGAGGCCAATAAACCTGAAGCATTTGTTTTGTTATATGGTTATTTTAAATTAAGACTATAAGCATGCTGTAAACCAGCAGTACTGGATGTGTGTCTTTCAAAGACACAATGGAATGGTTTGCACATTCATTTAGTGAGCTGCCAATGTATTAAAGTAAATATTTTTTTCACATGAATTTGAATGTTTACAAATGCTTTTGTAATTTAAACTATGTTCAGCACTGGTAATTAATATTTGTTTGATTAGAGACTTTTGACCAGGCCAGGGAACCACAAGATTTATTAGCTTCTTCTTGGCACGTGTCCTTTTTTGAAACCTAAGGACTGTGGCCTGCTTGTGTCTGATTTGGACAACTGTGCCTGGTAATAATGGTGTAATCCTTTGTGTGGCATCCTGTTGACTTCCTACCAAAAGAAACATCTTGTCCAATCATAGTAGGAAGACACGGATGTACAGTCTGTAAAAGAACAGAGCAAACACCTTTCATAACTTTTAATTATAGCTTTTCTTCAAGATCTGAAAGGGTTGTGTTTTTAATACGCGTTGCTATGCTTTATCAGTTTGTTGTGCATTTTCTTTTCATTTGGTTATGCACAACAAAAGCTTTAGCCAACTTCGGATGTGTACACGTGGCAATGCTGTGGAAACCTAAAAGTACATTGTTCCCTAAGGAACAATTTTATGCATCTATAATCTACATGAATAATTTTCTGGAATACCAGATGAGTATCAAACGACAGATTAAACAGTTGTGTTGTATGAATAATTGGGGCTGATTTCCCTAAAACAGGAAGCTAAAGCAGGAGTGGAACAGTTGCTTGGAACAATCTGTAAGAACTAAACTTCCTCTCTGCTTTAAAAGATTAGCCACAGCATGATAACCTTTATGGGAAAAACATTCCGTTACAATTTCTGGCAATCCTAGAAAAAAACACAAAAAACCCCTGAAGTTTTACTTGCTTTCACTTTTGCAGAAGGCTCTGAAAGGGTTAAGCCTCTGTGTTTACTTTATGAAGAGCTGCCTAGGCAGAGTCCTTCTGCAGCCTATTCCCAGTTGCTGATACAAATTAATTAGACAGGTTTATCTGCCTAAACAAACACAGAACACAGATACGTGAATTTCTCCTACAGCTATATGTAGAATAAAGACTTTTCATTGTGTGCTGTGCAAGAGTTTGGCTCTGCTTTAGATTGATAAATGAACCTCAGTAGATTGAATGATTCAAGTTTACCATGTGATTGTAGTAGAAATCTGTCACAGATGCATCTTATGATTGTTTATTTTTAGTATATGATAGTAGTGGAAAAATGTACTGTAGTCTTTAGGTGAACTCCAGGAATTTTTTCAAAATGGCTCACTGTTGCTCCCAAGACCTTAAAGGCAGATATACATTAGTTTAAATATTGTTCTAAGTGGCTACAGTCCTGGCCAAAAGTTTTGAGACTGTCAAAAATATTAGTTTTCACAAAGTTTGCTGCTAAACTGCTTTTATAGCCTATAGCTTTACATTTAATACAGCCATACCAACCCCACATGCAGACAGCCTGTTTCAGACTTTTTGTCCTCCTCAGTGCATGGCAGGGATTGATATTGCTCTATGGGATAGGGCTTGGAACAGTACAACACTGTAACCAAGCAGCTCAGCTAGATAATTTGCATATTCAGTAGCGGTGCATTGTGTGTAACCACAGATGTTCACTTAAGCTATGTTCATATTATAAAACGCGGATGGCCGTGTGTTTGGGAACGCAGCGCGTACGAATGCACGCCATCTGCGTTTCTAGGCATCGCGGGGCTGATCCCATTCACTGAAGTGAATGGGTCAGCCGCATGTTTTAGCAAAAAATGGGTGCAGCATGTGCTCCCGGATCGCACTGGTCCGGAACGCATTAAGTGTGAACATCAGACAGTGCAGTCTATGCACTTTCTGATGTCCTGCGTGTCGGCCTCCTGCACGCGTTCCTGAAACACGAATGGAAACGCGTGAAGTGTGAACAGGGCTTTAAAGTGTATCCGAGATTAACTTTTACTCATTGCATAATTGTGTTCCTTACATACAGTTTATAGGGCATTCCTCAAGCCAAAACATTTTTTTTTATGTTTTAATACTCGAATTCCCTATAAACTAAACAAGCCTCGCCCACAGCTCATAGTGCCTTGGCACTCCATGTAGCAAGGGCTTATGGGAGCTCGGTCTGGGCAAGAGGAGGACGAGGAGGTTACTAGCCATAGATTTCAGAGGGGAGGAGGGAGCAGGAGAGGAAAATGAGCTGAGGGCTGGAGATGCAGTTGCAGCTTTCCTGTGTGTAATGTGACAAACAAAACATGACCGCTGTCATTGTATCACAGGAATAAATAACATGAAACTGTTGAAGCTGTTTGCAGCTAGATTTGCTGTGTAAACTATCTAAACTTTAGTTAAGATATATAGACAAGTTACTTGGCATAGTTATTCATATGGAATCCACTTTAAAGCTGAAATATTGTAAATTCCTTCTGTTTTAAGAAGGCAAACCATACTAAGTAGGAGGGCTTTTTGGTGTCTTTTAGTCCCCTATACTTTCCTTTGGGATTTAGGGTCACCCCGAACTGCTTGGTTACTGTCTTTTAAACAGTGGTTTAAAAAGTTGGAGAGACTAAGGGTTAGATATCTTTTTAGCCCATTAAACTATTCTTAGAGGGTGTATAGTTTATGCCAGCCTTTGCATAGCTCCTCTGTGATGGAACAAACTCTTCAGTATTTACACGCTCCATCCCATTAATACTTTGTATTCTGCAAGCTGGTTATGTAAGCCAATGAAAGGCTATGCCTCATAGTCTGATAATTAACAATTTATGTCTTTGTGTCTAGATATATTTAGGCCATTGAGTAAAATGATGCCTTGTGTATAAGAACGTAAGTTGTGGCTTTGCATGCATGGTTTTAGAAGCAGGGTCAACAGAATATGTAACGCTTTACTCTTTGAAATCCCTTATGTAAAATGTTTGTGATCATGTGATGAGAACTAGACCTCGTTATAGCGTTAGTTTATTCTAGCGTTGCAGCATTCACGAATTCTTAATTGAGTCTTTAACATGACTCCTTAATTACTGTATTTTTTGGACTATAAGAATCACTTTGTCTTCCAAAACTGGGGCAAAAAAGTCCAAAAGGTACACCTGCCAATACGTACCTCCGCAATGTCGAGGACTTTCTGTACTGTTCCCATGCAGAGGAGGACACAAGGGGACAAACGGAGGGCACGGGGATAAAGGGGCATAGCGGAGGACACAAGGAGGGCAGAGGCAGAAACATGGGAGACACAGGAGGACACGAGATACTAGGGGGCATGAGGTACAAAGGGGACATAATCCACCAGATGCCCCTTCACCAAGGATACACCAGGTTTAGTATATATTGTTTTCCCCTGGTTTTTGTCCTCTAAACCTAGGTGCGTCTTATGGTCAGGAGCGCCTTATACTCAGAAGAATATGGTAAGTAGGACTAAACTTTTCAGCTCTTATTAGAACAAACTTTATTAAATTCTTACTAACGCTAAGTGGTGTATGGAAGAGGAGTTCAAGGCATATGGGGGGTGGGAGAGAACCTACTGATAGTATTTCACAACTAGATGTACAGTGATTTTAGTCTGTGGCATAATTTTAGCAGACCATACAACTGCTAGTACCTTACACTATGTGGGCACTTCTGCGCGTCTTGCCTAATGATAGGCCTGAATCTCATTAAGGTGCCACATCTAAATGGTGGTTTTGGAAATGGTAGGATTTTATAACATAATATGAGTTTTGTTCATGGCGAGCTGCTTTCTTATTGCAGCTTACCTGTATATAATCCAATCCAAATATAAGCCGAGGTACTCATTTTTTTTTTTTACTTGAGAAATCAGAAAAAAAATTGTTTGACTTGAGTACAAACCTAAGGTAGAAAACCAAGGGCGATATGCAATTCTTTTTTTTTTCTCCTGAGTTTTCTCTTATGCTGGGAATACACGGTTCGTTTTGTAGCTGATTAGTTGCTGCGATAGATAATTTCCGACCTGTCCGATCTCCCTTTCGATTCTTTTGCCACTTGATTTCTGAGAGAAGTGAATGGAAAAAGATAAGAAAAACGAGAGGAAGATAAGAGCGGCAAATTCGATCGAGGGCAGAAATGAACAGTGTATTCCCAGCATAAGGAGATCATTTTTCATCTTCAATTTAAATGAAATTTTTAGCACTTTGCAATGGAAAAAGCACCAAAAAGTAGGTGAAAAAGTGCTGTCAAAATTATTTTGAGTATTTGTTTGCTTGCTGGTGGTGTGAAAGGCATTTTATTTACAAGTTGTGAAAATATCATCTAGGAGAAAACTCAGGTGAAAAAGTGAATTGCATATGGCCCCAGGTGTCTATTTTTAACATCCCCCATATCACTTTCCTGGTGGTCTAGCGGCTCACTCCCCTAAAAAGCTTCCATTGAAGTCTAGTGCCCGCCCATCCCCATATATTTTCCCTGGTGATCTAATGGCCCCATTCCCTCACTTGTATAGCGTTCCTGGTGGTCTAGTTGCTCTTCCCCCTCTCTGATACAAAATCCCTTGTAGCCTAGTGGTCCCCCCAATCCCTATATAGCTTCCTTCACTTCCCTGGTGGTCCAGTGTCCCATTCCTTCCCCCTATATAGCTTTCCTGGTGGTCTAGTGGCCCCCTTGCTCCCCTGTATAGCTTTGCAGGTGATCGAATGACCCCTCTTCTTCCCTAGTGGTCTAGTGGCCCCACCTCCCTCCCCCGTATTATACAGTAGCTTCCTTGGTGGTCTAGCAGTCCTCTGCCATACATTTTACCTAATAGCATTTTCTTGGCCAAGTAAGGTTATATTTATAAGAAACTTCACTTATTAATTGCTTAGTTATCATAAATGATCATAGATGATCTGACAATCAAAACGACATGATGGGGAAACCAAACTGGGTACTCCGCTTATGGCTTGATTTATCTCATAGGTACTAAGGACATTTATGGCATTAAATATTCTTACTAAGGCTCGGTGCAGACTATAGTGTTTTAGTGTCCTAGGTTGAATGGGATAACGTTTAGTCCTTTCTGTTGCATAGGACATGTGATAATAGTTATATCCAGTCTCCGAAAAAATTGTGCAGCTCATAACTTTACATTCTGCCACTGCAACGGGCACAAGCCTGTCTGGATGGATCCTGTGTAAACTCAGGATCTGTTGACATTTTCGCTTTCCATGAATCAGTCCGTTTTGAGGCTCAAATGTGAGCCGAGGCTCAAAAGGAAGCAATATTGCAAGCTAGAGTTTAGTTTTTCTTTTATTGCTCTAAGGAAACCCTGTTATTACATAAGCTAACATTCAAGCGCATCTGATCAAGCTGATATCCTTTGTACCAGTCTAGTGAGGATGCTTCTGTTATACAGCATGTAACTCGCTCTGCAGAACACTCCTCTGCATTCACTTGTGCTTTCTTAAATTGTACAGTATTATACAAGTATAGAGAATCTGATGATGGCACAGCAGAGAGCAATTTGTATACGGGTCATGATGGTATTCTGCAGAATTTCTTGTATTGTCCTTTTCGATAAAACTCTGCTTGATCGTTAAAAAAAAGAAAAAAAAAAAGAGTTGAATAACATTATATAATAAACGTTTGCCCCAGGAAAGACAGGCATGTTTTTGTAACATTCTAGAGACTGCAGAAGAATCCTGGGAAATTAGTAGCTACAAAAACCCAAGTCATTTTGTCCAGCACTGACAAGTATGTCATGGTAAAAATCACTGATACCACATTATTCCACCCCCCCACCCCCCCATATTCTAGTGCTTGATGGGGACAGTAAACTTAAAGTGAAGATTAAGTGACATGTGATGAGATAGACATGTGTATGTACAGTGCCAAGCGCACAAATAAAAATGCTATACTGATATTCTTTATCTGCCTGCAAAATAAATACCATAAGGGAGGTTAAGCCTTGTACTAAAGCCAGATGGTTTGCAGGCTTTCAGCGCCACCTCTGCTGACAAACTAGTGTGTGTACGCTGACCCCCTGACGCATCAGCGACAGGTCCAGACTATGGGATCATCTTGTCCCAGTGCTGTCCAAGTCCACTGTTCTCCCTTCATATCCTCCACTCTGTTGTGCACTGAACCTAATCCTTCCACCTCCCTCCATAGGTACAGAACACATCTGATTACAACAAAGAGGAAATGTGTGCATCAACCAAGTTAAAACCTGATAAATCTGGCTTTGCAAATTTGGCCTAATTGGCTTATCACGAGACATTGCTCATGCAAATATGCATTTGCTTTCTCATGCCAAAATATGCAGGGTCTAAAACTAACACCGCAAAGCGGTTGCCTAAAGGCTAGCAACGCATCTGTACAGCATTGGGCCCTAGAACCGTTGCCCAAAGGATAGAGTCCAAATCTCCATGGGTGACAATATTCATGCATGTGTACTTATGGCATATATCTACATGATTTTTTGCTGTGCACTGTTGCCCAGTGAATGCCTGATTAGATAGTTGCATGAATTAACACATGTACAGGGGTTTATAATAAAGTGCCCTGTGAGTATTTTGATTAAATGACTGGAGACTGTATTACTCCCATGTATGACCCACCATCTACTGCAGACTCGCAGCAGACAGGTTGTTCCCACTTAGAAGAACTGCAATGTATGATAACTGGAAATGGGCTGAATACGGTATTACTGTAGAAATATAAATAACCTGAGCTAATAGCAGTCTAAACAGGATACAGTGAATCAAGCCTAGAAACCATAGTCCCAACTCATAACAAGGAAATAAAGTCTGTTAGCAGAAGTACATGCCTAATACAACAGCTGACAAATGTTATGTTGAACATATTGTTGCCGCAATATGTTGAACTGCAGTTTTCTGTTAATTGATCTGATACATACAAGCATGATCTGCTGTAACTGTGGCATATTGACAGATTGTCATGTGCAACAGAGTTTTGTTTATCTTGGTAAAATATAACTCTAGGTATGTAGATGCCAGTGGATATGATATTGTAGGTATTAATATCTGGATAGCTCTTCTCGGGCGCTTTAACCTCCTTGCCGGTTATCCCGAACTCAGTTCGGGGTAACCTGCGCAGGAGGATTTCTCAGGCCCCGCTGGGCGGATTTGCATAATTTTTTTCCCCGTGTAGTACGCGATCGCCGCCGATTCGCCGCTACCCGCCGAGCCCCCCTCGCCCCAGACCCCTGCGCAGCCTGGCCAATCAGTGCCAGGCAGCGCTGAGGGGAAGGTCGGGATTCCCTCTGACGTCACGACGTCATCCCGCCCGCTCGCCATGGCGACCGGGGAAGCCCTGCAGGAAATCCCGTTCTGAATGGGATTTCCTGCTTACTCTGATCGCCTAAGGCGATCGGACTGGGCGGGGGGATGCCGCCGCTCAGTGACTATCATGTAGCAAGCCCTGGGCTCGCTACATGATTTAAAAAAAAAAAAAAAAAAAAGTGCTGCGCTGTTAAAGTGAGACTGTCAGCCATAAAATAAAATTCCATGTATCCACTGCTCTATTTGTTATGCAGTCTACAACCTCACACTACATTGCAAGCATTCCAATATAATCATAAATGTTTGTGCTGTAATAAATCGTATCTGTCAGCCTGGTTTGGTACATTGCCAAGGAGATGAAAGCTTATTGTTCTCTCCCCTCCTACATTCCTGCTCCTCACTGATTGGCTGAGGGCAGCTTAGTGTGACATGATCGGACTAGTAAAAACAAAAAGACACACGGACACCGGGAGCCCAATATCTCGTAATAACGTCACAATATTTGGTCAATTGTAAAAGATGTTATACTCACAAGCGTAGGTTGCTTATGAAGGCAACCACTGTCAGTGCATGTGGAGAAAAACCGTGTCCACTCGGCCTTGTAGCTCACTACTCCTGGGAAAATGCGCCCTATGTATCAATAGGAACGCAACCCCTAACTAGTAGGGTGAGGATTTTTAGCAATTCAAACAGTAGGAGGCGCCCCTCAGTTTTACAAAGTTTTATGGTATATAAGTTCTGATTCACAAAGGTAAGAGTATAAAGTCTGTGTTTGAGACAAGAAGAGACAGAGCGCACTCAGGGGAACAGTACAGCAGTAGATTGGGTGAATTCAGAACAATCTCACCTCTAGAAGTTGCTGGCGAGCCTGTACAGGAGTAGCCAGCGTGTAGGCTTTTATCCCTCTAGCCAGGGATCAGGCACAAAGGCAGCTGGATTCCTCCTTCACTCGGATGGTTGTTGGCAGGCAACGAGCGGCTCTGAAGTTGTACACCCTGTCTGTATGCAAGTCCGCTATATGCGGTTGCACAAACAGATTGTGGTGGATTTCAAAGCATCAGCTCCAGGATTGAGGGATCTAAAAGCAAAGCTCCACGCTGCTCCATGAGTCTTGCACCGGCAGTTCACGGGCAGTTGGAGTGGTAGTCTGATTGTGATGCAGCAATGCGTGTAGGAAAGAAGAAACGGCGGCTGCCGTATAGTGTTAAGATTTATTAAAATATATTGCAACGCGTTTCAGGAGACCAAGTCCTCCTTTCATCAGGCGTCTTTGCCTAATGAAAGGAGGACTTGGTCTCCTCAATCCTGGAGCTGATGCTTTGAAATCCACCACAATCTGTTTGTGCAACCGCAACTTCAGAGCCGCTCGTTGCCTGCCAACAACCATCCGAGTGAAGGAGGAATCCAGCTGCCTTTGTGCCTGATCCCTGGCTAGAGGGATAAAAGCCTACACACTGGCTACTCCTGTACAGGCTCGCCAGCAACTTCTAGAGGTGAGATTATTCTGAATTCACCCAATCTACTGCTGTACTGTTCCCCTGAGTGCGCTCTGTCTCCCTTTTTGTCTCAAACACAGATACTTTTGCCACCGAGGTGGATACCAAGAGCAGCACCTTTATCCTTCCCCTCTTCTACCCTGCCACACTGATCGCTCCTTCTGTTTGCCGGAAGTAAACCGCCTGCTTCTTTTCCAAATATCTTCTAGAGTATAAAGTCTTACCTAGATGAAGACTCATGAAGTCCAAGTGCAAAATAAATTATTAACTTATTTATCAGTCCATGGGTCTTCATTTCAGGTAAGACTTTATACTCTTACCTTTGCGAATCCGAACTGATATACCATAACTTTGTAAAACTGAGGGGCTCCTCCTACTGTTTGAATTGCTAATGTGACATGAGGCTGAGAAGGGAAATACACCTCACCCCTCTGCAGAAGCTGCTGAAATAAGATCGATACTGTGCTCACATGTATTTACAAAACCAGCTAGATATGGCAGTGGAGGAAATTACCTCAGAATTGTAAGTAAAGATGGATAATACCTGAAACAGTTTTCTCTTTATTTATTATATAAAATTCACTGAAATGAAACCGTGGAGAGTACAATACATATGTAGGTAGAAGAAGTATCTATCTACTTGTAGATGTGCTTTATTTTCCTGGGATAGTATGGCTCTCTCTGCTGCTTTAATGTTTTTGGTACTAATATTTTTCCTGCTGTCATGGAATTCCATCACTTATAAACCTGTTTTAATGTTGGATAATCGAAGCATGTGTAGTCATTGTCAGGATAGAGGTAAGGTGCTAGTATGGTTGAGGTGACCCAGCGGGAAACCCCATAGAGAACAGTTCTCCAATTACAGCACCCGCTACAATTTGAAGCTTTCTAATTGACTGACTAGTGTGGGCATAGTTATTATTACTAGCTATCCAGAACCTAAAAGTTGTAAAGGGTGCTGTCATTGGAGGACTGTTGAAACAGCAACAAATCACATTAGCGGAATTTCCCCATGAGGTTTCCTGCTGGATCACCTCAACCATACTAGCGCCAGAGCTGATATTCTACCTTAATTTTCTACGCATCAAGGATATTTACTGTTGAAAAAAGGGATAGTAAATCTATACATAAGGTTGTCTATAGGCTCTAAACAATAATACAGGGCAATTATATTACAGATTTTGATCTGAAGCACAAATCTTCCGCTTCTCAAATGTAACCCCCTGAAAATGACTTACAATAAACAAAGCTTCATGTTGGTTTGCTTTCAAGCTTTTGTAGGTATTGCACAGTTTCTGGTACATCACATCTTCAGGATCCTCTTCCTTTTTTCTTATTTTCTTTGCAGCAGCAGCAGCTATGTGATTGTAAGAAAATAAACATCTGCTTCTCCTTGGTGGATCTCTCCCAAGAGCACCATCTGTGATTTTGGCAAAGCTAAAATGCATAGTCAGGTGGGATGTGTGTTCAGATTGAGTGAGATTCATTTTAAGCTCCCACGTAGGTAGAATCTGTCTGTACCAGAAATGGCTCTTCGACTACTACAATGTAATGAAAGGGCCCCAAAAAGCTGTTACGCTGTCACTCTTGTCCCCTCTCTCCACTGTGTGTCTTTCTCTACCATGTGATACAGAGCTGGCACATTTATCTGTTTTGACTCCCCATGTGTAGACTCCCAGCTTGCTTTAAGTTTCTGAGTTTCAGAATTATTTTGCATATTCCAATCACCGGTGTGATCAAAAAGACACAAATGGTCTCTTCTAATAACCAGAAAGGAATGGGAGGGAACAGGTGAATATGGGAACATGAAACACAGGAACAGGTGAATATTAATAACTTGTTGGCTTTGTATTCAAATAAACAACTGAGTAAATTCGTACTCTGCGCGTTATTAATCTTCCTGGCAGTATAATTTTTTCCTGATTTTAGAGTCTAAAAGTGGTACAATCTTTTTCATGTGCTTTTAGACCCTGAAAGCAGGAAAATATCATACCGCAGATAGATCTGCAACAGTTTCTGCACTTTACTCACCTCTCCGCGATCCAGTGCTGAAATGCTTTTTCCTGTCCTCTGGGTGGTCCTCTACCCTATAGTGGGATTGCCATCTGTCGCCATCAGCGTAACCCTCACAGATAAGGAATTATAGCCATAAACACTTTCCTGGTAGGAAATTGTTTCTGAGAGCAGTAAAGAGATTAAAAGGGTCAATAGTTCATAGATTTTAGCTCTGGCATATCTCAATGTGTCATTGAGCAGAGACAGTGAAACAAAAAAAATGTAAAAAGTAAATGTAAATATAAAATACAACTCTGGGATATCTAAAAAAAAAAAAGGGGGGGGGGTCATATACATATAGGAGGATATATACAATTGTTTATCTCATCAGTTTATTTTCACCTCGGTATTCCTTTAAGTATTTCAACTCCAGTGGTAAATTCTTGTTGATCTGCTAGTTGCCTGCCAGGGTGGGGAGAGCATTACTCCTTCACTGTGCAGTCCAAAGAAACTTCAACAAGTCCCTTAAACATTTCTGCTTTTTGCTATTTTAGCTTTCAGTTGTTCTCCATGGAAAGAAATTGTCACATTACAGATCGGTGATGTCTGTTTTTTTTTTGTTTGTTTTTTTCCAGCCAGTAAGTTACAGTTTATACCCTTATTAACAACAAAAATGTCTGGGACTAAATAATGGTTTAGGGCTGGAACCCGCTACAGCGATTTTTTTTTTCGAGTGTTTAGGCAACAATTCAAAATGCTAGCGATTTCCCTAAGCGCTTAGCTAATGGATGGGCCAAATTCCAGTGAAGCGATTGCGATTAGCAAAATCGCTAACACAGGACATGTAGCATTTTGTTGGCATTAGCATTTGCGTTTCTGCAATGTAAAGTATATAAATGCTGGTGTAATCGCTCATGAATCGCTACACATAGCGATTTGAGTGCGATTTTAAATTAATGTAAACTGTAAATAAAATTATGATACATTGAAAGGGCCAATCAGAATTAAAATCGCAAATCGCTACACAATCTCTGGCAAAAGGCTTACACTTTTTAAAATCGCTACCAAAAGCACCAGAAAATGCTCAAAAAATTGCTTACAAAACGCTCAATAAAAACTGTAGTGATTGCAATAGCGATTTGTAGTGGGTTCCAGGCCTCAGAGTTGTTTGAATACAAACGTTTTTGTTTTTTGGGTATTTGAGTATTTTACGTGACTAATTAAATCCAGATCACATTGAGATCATTAAATCCAGATCATTTTTTTCATCTGTGTGATTGTATGTTGACAATTAAAAGAATGAGACATTTGCCGTGGGCAAACCGTGTCCTCAATCAACTGAATTGCTCATGTTCTAGTAGTGCTTTGTTACCAATTAAACACAGCTTGCATAACTATACAGAAGATGAGTCTCGAAAATGCACAAACTCTGTGAGAGCGTATCCTGAAATATTATTTGCGCAGAGAACATTCTGCACATCACAGAGTCTATTAGAAGTGATTATGATAGGCATCAGCAAGTGATTTCTGTTAGATCAGACTTCCTAAAGCCGTTTATTTAATGCTGGACTTGCATACCACTTACATACATCAAATAAAAGCCGGAAGCCATTATGATTCCATCCTTTGGATGTAAAAATGTGCATCTGACTTTGATATGTACATTTGATGGTAAATCCGTTTGTTGATGCCAGTTTTTTTATGTAAGGTCCAACATGCACTGTCAGATGTTCCCAAAAGATTAGATACTAGCTCTGGGAAAAAAAAAAAAAATAAAAAAAACCAGGGGTGCTCACCAGTGATCTCGAATTCGAATTTACCCGTGATCAAGGGTAGTTTTTTATGAATCCAGAAGTCGAATTCGAAGATCGATACCGATCACGAATTCGATTGTATCCGAATTTTACTCTCAAATTTGGGTGTGATCACGGGTGTTAAACCCATGATCACGAATTCGGAATTAGCTACCGTTGCCCAAATCCCGCTGACTTTAAGGGGGCAAAGCCCCCTTAAATGACAGAATCACCAAATTTGCAGGTTATGTTAAGAAGAAAAGTGGGAGCAAGGGGAATTTTGTTTTTGTTTTTTTTTCAAAAAGACCTTAGAAAAAATACATTTAAATGCCGGTCAATGACAGATCGTGGGAAATATTTCCCAGCAGTTAATAGCAAAGGCCCCTTACATCCTAGCAACACCAAATTTGCAGAATATGTTAAAAAGGATAGTGGGAAACAATATTTAAAAAAATTTGGGGAATGTTCTGAGTGTGGGAAATCTGAAAAAAAATGGCGTGGGGTCCCCCTTCCTGAGCCTCTGTAACCCCTTGGCCCCCATGCAGGCTGGGATAGCCAGAATGCGGAGCCCCGGCCAACTGGGGCTTCGCACCCTGAGCTATACTAGCCCGCATGGTCCATGGTATGGGGGGGCTCCTGGGGAGAGGGGCGGCCAAGCCTTCCCCTCTCCCCCCCCCCCCCCCAAGCCCTTGTCCAATCCATGGACAAGGGGCTCTTCCCCACCTCCGGTGGCCCAGTAGGAGGTGGGGGCGACGACTCCCTGGGGGGGGGGGGGTTCATGGTGGCATCTGGGAGTCCCCTTTAAGAATGGGACCCCAGATGCCCACCCCCCTCCCAGGAGAAAGGAGTATAGGGGTACAAAGTACCCCTTACCCATTCCACAAAGGGTTAAATGAAATAAAAACACAACAATGAAAAAAGTGCTTTAATAATCTTAATTAACCAGAAATACTTACCTGTACCTTTAAAAAAATGTTCCCACGCCAGTATCCTCGGTAATGATCCAACCAATACAATATCCTCCATTCTTGCGCTCTTCAATTACCTTGATTGAAGATCTCCCACGGCATTTAGCTATACACTATACCTTAGAATGCTTCCTGCCGATGCATAGCGCCGGCTCCCGCTGTCCTCCTCGCCTCCTCACCTGTCACACCCACCTAGGCTGGCACCCGGTGCACCCATGGGTGCCAGCCTAGGTGAGGGTGACAGGTGCAGCCAGGTGGGGAGAGGCAGCGGGAGCAGACAGCTATACGTCCGCACAGGACGCATTCTAAGCTATAGTAACCGCCTCATGAATGAGCCGGTTCTTTTTGTATTGAATCAAATTAATCGGTTCAGAGCCAATTCATTCGATTCACTACAAAAAGAATGAATGAGCCGGTTACTATAGCTTAGAATGCTGCACCTAGCACCCATGGGTGCACCGGGTGCCAGCCTAGGTGAGGGTGACAGGTGAGGAGGCGGGGAGGACAGCGGGAGCCGGCGCTATGCATCAGCAGGACGCATTCTAAGGTATAGTGTATAGGTAATTGCCGTGGGAGATCTTCAATCAAGGTAATTGAAGATCGCTAGATTGGGGGATACTGTATTCGTTGGATCATTACTGAGGATATTGGCGTGGGAACATTTTTTTAAAGGTACAGGTAAGTATTTCTAGTTAATTAAGACTATTAAACTACTCTTTTCGTACCCCTATACTCATTTCTCCTGGGAGGGGGGGACTCCCAGATGCCACCATAAACCCCCCCCCCCTCCAGCGAGTCATCGCCCCCACCTCCTACTGGGCCACAGGAGGTGGGGAAGAGCCCCATGGATTGGACAAGGGCTCAGGGGGAGAGGGGAATGCTTGGCCGCCCCTCTCCCCCGGAGCTCCCCCATACCATGTACCCATGCGGGCTGGTATAGCTCAGGGTGCAAAGCCCCAGTCGGCCGGGGATCCGCATTCTGGCTATCCCAGCCTGCATGGGGGACAAGGGGTTACAGAGGCTCAGGAGGGGGGACCCCACGTCTTTTTTTTTTTTTTTTTTTTCAAATTTCCCACACTCAGAACATTCCCCAAAATTAAAAATGTTTTTTTGTTTTTTAAATATTGTTTCCCACTATCTTTTTAACATATCCTGCACATTTGGTGTTGCTAGGATGTAAGGGGTCTTTGCTGTTAACTGCTGGGAAATATTTCCCACACTCTTTGACCGGCGGCATTTAAATGTATTGTTTTTTTTTCTTTGAACTTTTAAAATCGATTTTCTCAAAAAGTATAAGGTCTTTTTGAAAAAAAAAAAAAACATTTTAACCTTGCTCCCACTTTTCTTCTTAACATAATCTGCAACTTTGGTCATTCTGGCATTTAAGGGGGCTTTGCAATTAACCCTTAAAGTCGGCGGGTTTTGAATCACGAATTCATGATCACAGCCCAATTTTCCCCTGACCCGTATTCAAATCCACCCGAATCGAATTCGAGTCCATTCGAACCGGCCGAATCCGAATTTGACCCGAATTTGAATGGACTCAAATCAAATTTGGGTACATTCGAGCTTCACTGAAAATAACCTCTTAATTGATGTTCAACTGTCTAATCAACTGGTCACGGGTTGGGAAAGGTTGTTCTTTAGAATATTTGTGTGGCTAAAGGCGCATATTTGTGTGGCTAAAGACTGCTCCCGGGTGGCAGTCGTTCTGACGACAGTTGCACGGGACTAAGATGCAAAAATAAATAGGCTAGTTGCTCATAGGTTTTGTGAAAAAATAGAAAAATTGGCTTTAATGAAAACGTTGTGCCATACACAGACCAAACCAATAAAAACAATTAAAATAGCCATAATGGAACTTTGGACACACTCACACTGCCCATACATACCACCCCATTTATATCTCCCTACTGGTACCAGTACCAATTGTACTGTGGTCTTCAGAGAGGGGGAGAGAGGGTATTAAGCTGTATTTGGCCAGTATGACAAGTGTTATCCCATGTGGTTTGCAGCTTGCATGTAGAGTGTATGTCTGGAGCGATCTCACCACTTTTGTTGTCACCAGAATGGCTGGATTGAGTGGTCCACTCCTCTCACGTTGACAGCTCAGTCTTCGGTCGCGACCCCTTCTTGCCGTCAGACCTTGTCCCCAGCTCAACCCACCCTGCCGGTAAGCACAGGCGGGGAGCTCTGACAGTCCGGCTGTACGTGCAGCGACAAATTCTCCAGTACTACGCTGTTTGGCTGCAGCCACCCACGGAGTTCCGGCTATGGCACTTGAACCTGCCCACCTACACGTTGCGCCCGCCCACTTGCGAGCTTCGTCAGGATGTGCGTAGGTTCTGATTGGCTGGGCTGCGCTTTTATTACAGATGCATTTTAAAGAGACACTGTAACATCAAAAAGATCCCCTGGGGGGTACTCACCTCGGGTGGGGGAAGCCTCCGGATCCTAATGAGGCTTCCCACGCCGTCCTCTGTCCCACGGGGGTCTCGCCGCAGCCCTCCGAACAGCCGGCGACTGTGCCGACTGTCAGTTCAATATTTACCTTTGCTGGCTCCAGCGGGGGCGCTGTGGCGACTTTCGGCACGGAAATAGACGAAAATACCCGATCTCCGTCGGGTCCGCTCTACTGCGCAGGCGCCAGAAACTTGCGCCTGCGCAGTAGAGCAGACCCGACGGAGATCGGGCATTTCCGCCTACTTCGGCGCCGACAGCCGTCAGAGCGCCTGCGCAGGAGCCAGGAAGGTAAATATTACGTCACCGCTGCACGGAGGGCTACAGCGAGACCCCTGACGGATGGAGGACGGCGTGGGAAGCCTCATTAGGATCCGGAGGCTTCCCCCACCCGAGGTGAGTACCCCCCAGGGGCCGTTTTGTCGTTACAGTTCCTCTTTAAGGGCAGCGAGGCACTTCCGCCTTCTTACTTCCGCCCATAATAGACATCACCATGGCTCCCATCACTATTACACATCAGCAGAGGTATCGTCCATAGGAAACTATAGCGTACTATTGTACATCTGTATCCGCTTCAACCGTTATTCACCGTTATATCTTCAGACACAGTGCACAAATGCTTTTTCCACAGGCGATCTTCCATCTCACATTCCAACCACTTGTCATGTATTATAATAACCACTCTTAAAGATATATGCCGTGTGTGTGTGTGTGTGTGTGTGTGTGTGTGTGTGTGTGTGTGTGTGTGTGTGTGTATATACAGTGGAGGAAATAATTATTTGACCCCTCACAGATTTTGTAAGTTTGTCCAATGACAAAGAAATGAAAAGTCTCAGAACAGTATCATTTCAATGGTAGGTTTATTTTAACAGTGGCAGATAGCACATCAAAAGGAAAATCGAAAAAATAACCTTAAATAAAAGATAGCAACTGATTTGCATTTCATTGAGTGAAATAAGTTTTTGAACCCTCTAACAATAAAAGACTTAATACTTAGTGGAAAAACCCTTGTTTGCAAGCACAGAGGTCAAACGTTTCTTGTAATTGATGACCAAGTTTGCACACATTTTAGGAGGAATGTTGGTCCACTCCTCTTTGCAGATCATCTCTAAATCCCTAAGGTTTCGAGGCTGTCTCTGTGCAACTCTGAGCTTGAGCTCCCTCCATAGGTTTTCTATTGGATTAAGGTCCGGAGACTGACTAGGCCACTACATGACCTTAATGTGCTTCTTCTTGAGCCACTCCTTTGTTGCCTTTGCTGTATGTTTTGGGTCATTGTCGTGCTGGAACACCCATCCACGACCCATTTTCAGTTTCCTGGCAGAGGGAAGGAGGTTGTCGTTCAGGATTTCACGATACATGGCTCCGTCCATTTTCCCGTTAATGCGATTAAGTTGTCCTGTGCCCTTAGCAGAAAAACACCCCCAAAGCAAAATGTTTCCACCCCCATCCTTGACGGTGGGGACGGTGTTTTGGGGGTCATAGGCAGAATTTTTCTTCCTCCAAACACAGCGAGTTGAGTTAATGCCAAAGAGCTCTATTTTGGTCTCATCAGACCACAGCACCTTCTCCCAGTCACTCACAGAATCATTCAGGTGTTCATTGGCAAACTTCAGACGGGCCTGCACATGTGCCTGCTTGAGCAGGGGGACCTTGCGAGCCCTGCAGGATTTTAATCCATTGCGGTGTAATGTGTTTCCAATGGTTTTCTTGGTGACTGTGGTCCCTGCTAATTTGAGGTCATTCACTAACTCCTCCCGTGTAGTTCTAGGATGCTTTTTCACCTTTCTCAGAACCATTGACACCCCACGAGGTGAGATCTTGCGTGGAGCCCCAGAGCGAGGTCGATTGATGGTCATTTTGTGCTCCTTCCATTTTCGAACAATCGCACCAACAGTTGTCACCTTCTCTCCCAGCTTCTTGCTAATGGTTTTGTAGCCCATTCCAGCCTTGTGCAGGTCTACAATTTTGTCTCTGACATCCTTGGACAGCTCTTTGGTCTTTCCCATGTTGGAGAGTTTGGAGTCTGCTTGATTGATTGATTCTGTGGACAGGTGTCTTTTATACAGGTGACTAGTAAAGACAGGTGTCCTTAATGAGGGTGACTAATTGAGTAGAAGTGTCTAACCACTCTGTGGGAGCCAGAACTCTTAATGGTTGGTAGGGGTTCAAAAACTTATTTCACTCAATGAAATGCAAATCAGTTGCTATCTTTTATTTAAGGTTATTTTTTCGATTTTCCTTTTGATGTGCTATCTGCCACTGTTAAAATAAACCTACCATTGAAATGATACTGTTCTGAGACTTTTCATTTCTTTGTCATTGGACAAACTTACAAAATCAGTGAGGGGGTCAAATAATTATTTCCTCCACTATATATATAGTTTTAATTTTTTCTCCCAGTTTTCACATATAGGGAAATTCAGGGGATTCTAGATATTACCACCAACTCTCCCCCATCTCCCTAATCGTTCCTCTCTCACAGTTGCACGGGACTGCAAGCTGTTGGCAGACTGATGAGACTGTTTTTGACCGAACCGCTTGGTTCCTGTCAAGCTCCTGCTGCACGCAATACTCTGCACAGAGCTCCCAGCGGCTAGCCAGTGTGTAGCTCGGGATTACCGTCAGGGAGGTTAACGCCGCCTGGAATTTGAGCGGCAGAAGGGTGAGCCATCAATCGGCTTACCCTGCGCCAGAGTGACCATGCAGCGATAATACATGTATGTGATAAGACAACCTGGTGGCCCAAGTCCCCAGCACCAACTACAACTTGAAAGCTGCTGCCGCTATGGCGACTTTGACTTTCAGGTAGACGTCACTTAACCGATGTTGGATCTGAACCAGGACTTTTGCTTACGAAGTGCTATTCTTCCTGATTTTCTTAGTCCTTTTTAGACTTCAGGCTGACTTCAAATATTTTTTTCCTTGTACTTTATAAGAGTTCAGTAGAGCTATATAACTTCTGGTTTGTTTTTTAAATCTCTTAAAGGACAACTGAACTGAGAAGACTATAGAGGCTGCCATATTTATTTCCTTTAAAACAATACCAGTTGCCTGGCAGTCCTGCTGATGATCTCTTTGGCTGCAGTAGGATCTGAATCACACACCTGAAACAACCATGTGGCTAATCCTTAGAAAAAGAGTCTTTGCAGGACAGAAACGCAACTGGCAAATTACTGGAAAATGAAGTACAGTATTCAGAATTAATTCCCTTTGTCTAGGTGGACAAAGACAAGGAAGCAGAGTCTATGGAAAAAAGGTGACTGATGGAAGGAATAAACATAAACCAAGCATTCATAACCTTTTAAAACTCAATTTCTGGAGAAATCTTGGAATCTAAAGCAGTCCAAATGGAAATGAGCTGTACAATATCCGCAGTTATTTGGAAAGGGAAAAACAATGCAGGCAAAACTATAGAAGGCCGAAAGGGGAAAAAAAGGTGCTCCCATGTGGAAATCAACTGATACAAAGTATGTCCATATATCGGAGTATATTTTATCGGAGTATCATTGCACAAGCTCTGATACCCCCACAGACTACACATGCATCAAACTGGTATCCAACAGGTATCCATGCAGGACACGGGTATCCATGTCAAGATTTGTTTGTATTCATCCACTTACTTAGATTCATATGTGGCATTGGGGTAGCAGAGCGTGTATACAGAGGAGGAGGTTTTTGTCAGAATGCATGAAAGTTTATATACTCCATCATACGCTATTTTTTTTTTTTCAATCAGATACTTACCTATTTATAGTAGGGATGAGAGTGCTTAGGAGAGCTTATGGAGAAGCTTGAGATCAGATGATAGATTTGTAAGGTTCTGATTTGCTGTAATTACTTTCTTCCTGATTTAGCACATGATCATTACCAGGAAATCAGAACCTAACAAATCTATCAGATGATCAACCTGATCACATGCTTCTCCATGAGTTTGCCTAAGCATTGCCATCCCTTATGCTGGGTATACACTATGAGATTTTATGGTCGATTTACTGTCAGATCGATTATTTCCAACATGTCCAATTTGCTTTTTGATCGATTTCCGAGCATTTTCCGATTGATTTCTGGTACATGTAATCGGAAATCGATCGGAAAATGCTCGAAAATCGATCGGAAAGCAAATCGGACTTGTTGAAATAATCGATCCGACAGTAAATCGACCATAAAATCTCGGTGTGTACCCAGCATAAGGGTGAGAAAAGGCTCTGGGTCTTATAGAGCCTTCCTGTTCCTCTCCCGGTCCTCTTGTTCAAGCGCCGTCACCCCCGTTCAAATTTGCGGCCACTCGCTTCCCAACTTGGTGCGGCTCCATACTGCGCAAGTGTGTGCTTGCGCATTAAGGGGCGGTCTGTCTTCAGAAGCACTCGGAGACACAAGTACTTCCGCGGTCTCCTGGAGGCTGACAGCTGATTTCGACCAGTTGGTCGAAGACAGCTGGGGGGGGGGGGGGGGGGGTTTGACACTGCTGGAGCACAGGGACCATGAGAGGGAAAATAGTCTCTCTTTAGGACCCAGAGTCCTCCCTCTCCGTAGGTAAGTATCTGATTTTTGTTTTTTTAAACCACTACAGATTTAAGTTCCCTAGTAATTTGTGCTACATTAGTCTTGTAAAGCATTTCCTTATCACCTCTGAAAGTGAAGCGGTTTTAGCAAGCTTTTAGTAGTTCTGTACTAGCACTCTAGTCACTGGGAGACTTGTCAGTTTTTCCCCATGTGGGATTTTCCAGCTTATCAGCGTTTCCATTTTTAGTTTGCCTCTAATGTATGCCTACTTTTCTTATCACAGATTCCCTAAACAGCATACATGTTTGTGGGGAAGTGGATTACGTTAAACGCTGTTCTACACCCCTAAAGAAAAACTAATTTTAGGACTGCTGCTCCCTGGGGGATTCCTGTGCAAAATATACTTTATCTTTTAATTCAACAGTGGCTATTTTTGTTCATTTTAAAAACACCAATTGCCTGAGCTATTAGTGCTAAATTCTCTTTACCATCTGTATTGTGCATACGTGGTCTCTGGAGTGATGGTTTTCATTTACATTACAGTAGTGATTGTTTGATGGGACTTTCAGTTTGATAACAAAATCACACCTATGCAAAGTCAAACTAAAGGTACGTACACACGTACACACGACCGGTCGTTTGGAAAAATCCGACGTGTGTATGAACCTTACAAAATGAAGAACAATTTATTCATTTGACCAAACAGTAGATCTGGTAAGTTGATATCACAGGGGCGGCAGCAGGAAGGACAAGTTCTTCTGCCTCCTCCTCTATACTTTTTCCACAATATTGTCAGCGATATACTGGCCACTATTGCGGAGAAGCTGGCGGCTGCAGCACATGCATGAATCACCAAGAGGCACTTAGGTTTAGAGGGGAAAGAAATATACTAAATCTGGGCTAGTCTATGGTGCTGGGGCATCTTGTGGAGCTTATTTCTTCTCCCCCCAAGCTGTCTCTGTCATCAGTAGTGTGGTTAGCAGGAGTTCCACTAAAGGCAGGCTATGAAGATAGGCAGGTCTGTGGTTTAGAAAGGTGAGGTCTAGGTGGTTCCAGCAATTTCACTCACTCCAGCTTCCCACTAGCCTGCATGCAAAGGGAGACAATCTGGGAGGCACTCCGCTCAAAAGCGACATGTAGGTCAGGCAGAGACCAGGGAGGGTGCAAGTGGGTTAGGAGACCTTAGCACTTCAGGTGCTTCAATGTAGAAGCTTGAAGTCCGGAGCCCTATGGAGCTTTGGCATTGAGGGCAATGAGGAGCATAGTGTAGCTGGTGCAGGTGGAGAGGCGATCCGGAGAGTTGATGGATGCCAAGGGTAGAGGTTCAAGTTTTCAATCTGTTGCTCTTGGAGTGAGCGGCATGCAGCAGATAGAGAGCCAGGCTGTCAGAACATGAAGCTGGAGGGTGCTATGCTGGGAATACACGGGGTTTTTTTGGTCGATTTTCCATCCTATCTATTTTCGATTTGATCTTCCAGTTGATTTCCTGCTCGAAACTCTTATCTTTCCTTATCTATTTCCATTTACTTCTATAAAAAATCGATCAGAAAAATGATCGAAAATAATATCGGACATGTCGGAAATTATCTATCGAACCATCTAGCTGCCGAAAAAACTTATGGTGTATTCCCAGCATTAGAGTCTGGGATCAGCAGTGAGCGGAGGTCAGAGCGTTGGCAGGCAGGAGTGAGGTGGGAGCTCTGCTTTTCCAGAGTGCCAAAGCCAGCTGGTAACCGGGGCAGGGGGGTCCGGACACGCTGGGGGTCAGCCAGGACTGCAACATCTGCCGTTGGTGGGAGAATCTTGGGAAAGGGCTCTGGAGCTCCGCAGCACGTTTTCTCAGCCATCTTGCTTTGAGTGTTTTGCGGAATAAAAGATGCACTGTCTTTTTTTCTCCCCCAGTTTTGGGGAGAAAAAGTGCGTCTTATATTTCAAAAAAATGCGGTATGTCTTGAGTAAGGGAACATACCTACTTAAATTTGATATTCAAATAGATGACTACAGGTCTTCATCAAGAAATGTATTTATTTTACAATTTTATATTATACTGTTCATTGTTTCCAAAAAGCTTTAAAATCATTATCAGTAGCAGTGACATCTGATAGGTCATTTCTACTGATAGAGTGCAGTAATTTGCCCAATGATGGTGTCATGGTCCCATCCGCGAGACCATCGGCATCAGTTATCAAAAGGAGCAGTGGGTGGCTGTGATTGGCCGATCAGGCACCAGCACCCCCACCTGATTGGTTGCATGCTGACCGACCATGGTGCTCTCTCGACGGTGATGGTATTTATATGGGGGGTACAGTAAATATAATAAGCGGTATATAAGATGGGGGTATATGTATGTGGGGGGCTCAGCCTCCAAAGTTTGCTTCAGGCAGCAGAAAGTCTAGAACAGGCCCTGTGTACACACATTCTCAGTTCTGGCATCGCACATGTCTATCACCGCAGCATGGTGGTAAAGGAGAACCCAGAGAGGTAGTTTTGAAAGTTTCCCACCCTGCCAGCTGAGGCTGCTGTCACCAGAAGGAACAATGCCAGAGAACCCCTGCAAAGTCCTCAAGGAATTCTGGGGTTCCAGGGAACCTTGGTTGAGAAATTCTAATACAGCATGTAGGGTATCAGTACTGACATGTCATTGTGCATGCGTTGTGTGAGCTAGGGAATATTTCGAGTAGGTTTTTTTTTCTCCAATTCATTATTGATGAAATTTTAACCTAACTAAATATTCCTGTTGGAAAATGCTGGCCTTTATAAGACGTTTTCCTCCTCTACTTGATTACCACCCCTGTATTCCTTCAGCACTGCTATAATACAGTAAGGAAACAATCCAATCCGTGGGAGGAAACCTGCTGGGAAGTAGCTGCTTGCTGTACAGGAAGAGTCCATCACAAAGATGAATGGCCCCACTGATGGGAAAACCTGCGCATTGATTCATGGTGCCTCCGTATACTTAAAGCAGCACAGACTTTATTCTCGTTTATAACAAATTTATATTTGTCTCTTAGATTTGAGATATATATATATTATCCTGACTTTTTTTTTCCCTGACTGTGTAAAAAGAAAAAATAATGGGGTTTTACTCTAATCTAAAGCCTTGTATGGACGTTAGATTCCGCCACCTAGTTATTTGCATCTGTTTCAGTAGTCTTAAAGGACAACTGTAGCAAGAGGGCTATGGAGGCTACCATATGTATTTACCTTTAAGAAATCAGTAAAAAATCACACTATTCACACACCTGTCACAGGCCTATTCTTCTCCAGGCCTGGAAGCCGTGCTGAGCTCCCGCAGGTACACCACTCCTGCAAACACTTGTGTATAGATTCAATAAGGAGACCGCACACGAGTTGCTTCAAGTAATCTGTATTAGTGGCATACAGTTACAGAGCCGACATGGGACACGACATGTTTCGGGGCGTAGCCCTTCCTCAGGCTACGCCCGAAACATGTTGTGTCCCATGTCGGCTCTGTAACTGTATGGCACTAATACAGATTACTTGAAGAAGCAACTCGTGTGCTGTCTCCTTATTTGATCTATACTTTTAAGACATACCTGGCCTGGCTGTCCTGCTGATCCTCTGTCTCTAATGCACTTAGCCACAGACCCTGAACAAGCATGCAGCAGATCAGGTGTTTCTGACATTATTGTCAGATCTGACAAGATTAGCTGCATGCTTGTTTCTGGTGTTATTTAGACACTGCTGCAGCCAAATTGATCAGCAGGACTGTTAGGCAACTGGTATTGTTTGAAATGAAATAATAAATCTAATGTAGACAGCGCGATTCTGTTGCGTTGCAGTCTTGTCCCGAGCGCAGTGGTTGTTCTGACGTGTTTAGGGTACAATTGAGCTCCTATATTGAGTATAGTATCTCAATCACAATAGTGGAAATTAGTTTGAAATGTGATCGCACCACAATGCGATTGTGACCGCGTTTCATAAAGAGCCCCAACTAATACCTATTTTTTAGCATCCTGTATTTTGAAACAGTCCCCTAGCCAGCAGAATGCACTATGGGAATTGATACGATACTGCACTCCTCAGGGCATATCTGAATTCGGGGCCAGCTGAACTGTGCTCAGCATCTTCACCTCTGCCACACCCATTCTTTCCTCCTATGACTGATTGCCTGCAGACACTGAGGAGGAATCTAGAGTGAACCGAACTCTACCCAGCATCTTGACCTCTGCCACACCCATTCCCTCCTACTATGATTGATTGCCTGCAGACACTGAGGAGGAATCTAGAGTGAGCAGAACTCTGCTCAGCATCTTCATCTCTGCTACACCCATTCCCTCCTCCTATGACTGACTGCGGACACTGAGGAGCAATCTAGAGTGAACTGAACTCCATGCAGCAGCTACTCTTATACTATCCCTATTCCTTTTTAGTATTCCTTAGATTGGCATAATTTGAATATTATCAGCGCATGCAAGGTTTTATTGGGTGCTTGCTTATTGGGGTGATTTTCTGTTAATTGGGTGCAGTTCAATTGACATGTCAGCAATTTTCTAAATGGGCATTGGAAAATCAATTTATATAGTTGCCTAGGGAACTGCTTTAAGGTACTCTTGTACAATGCATGCTACTGTTTATATAAATTAGAGCTCTGTAACTGAGAAGAGTGTGTCAGCAGTCACACATCCTGATACTAATGTAGTCGGCTCAGTTGGGAAATGTTATTGCACTCGGTCAATGTGCGGCAATAAATTCTGTGCCTGGCTTTCATCAAGTCTAAATCCTTTTGCCTTTCACATTTCTGGTAATTGAAGTTGGCTACAGAACAGATAACTTGTCACCAAGAGTGTGATAGACAGTTCCCTCTCCTTTTCATTGCCCAACGAGAAAACAGAGTATTCTCAGTAAGAACATTGTTTAAAGTGGACCTGAACTAATACACAGGACACAAGGAAAACCCAAATTAATCCACCCTGTTTGTGTTTAGAGAGAGGAGCCTTTCTAATCCCCCTCTACTGTAAATAATCACAATTGTAATTTGATCTCTCGGCTGTGTCCGCACTGGATTCCCGGCAATCCTCAACAGAGCAGCTAATTTGTAAACACAGGATGTTAACCCTAGGTCTGCTTGCATGAAAGCAGGAAGTAGCCACAGTGCATATTTATTGGAGGATTTGTATCAGCTGGTTTTATACTAGCCTTCCCTATATGTTTATATAGGTATTTAGGGATCATTTCCATTAGGGGTGCTTCAAGCCATTTTTGATACTCCTTCAGTTTTCCTGATTGCGGAGATGCTAATGTAATACTGTAAATTGCGGTACCACATTTCTACTTATGTTATCCGATTCTTGACCATGTGTACCGTTTATACTTAAGTGTAAACCTAGATTTTTTTGCTCTTAAATGGCCTCCCCAAAGCAAGATCTAGGTTTATACTCTGGTCCACGGTTAGGGGGCACAACTTCTTTCCTTCCTTCATCTCCCCTCTCTCCCTGTGTCCCATATCACAGAGTATTAGCAGTGGAGGTGCTTAAAGAAGGGGTAATTTTGCCATAAATTATTAGGTAGTCAGTAGGCTTCTGCTTCACCCTGCGCCCAAATTTGCCCTTGCCGGTTTTGAATTTACGCTCACTAGATACCATGGAAACCTATATAGGGGAAGGAAGGGGAAAACTATATAGGGGAGAGACTGTGGAACACCAGGGAAACCTATATAGCGGTCGGAGGGAAGAACTGCGAGACATCAGAGAAACCTACAAGGGTAAGGGAGAGGGGAACAATTAGACCACCAGGGAAACCAATATAGGAGATGCCAAGTTACTAGTGGTATCGTTGTACTGCTTTGGGGACCGGAAGGTGTATCCTGACTGAAGTATATCCTGACTGATCCTCCTGAGTTGGTCAGGACAAAGTACATGAGGAAATTACTGATTTGAGGGTTTTGGGGAGGGCGCCCTCTAAAAACACGACTTATTGATAAGGGTAGTTGTTTGTATTGACCTGAGGAAGTAGGGCTGAGACCCGTGAAACGCATTGTCTGCAATATATAGTTACATAGTTATTTGGGATGAAAAAAGACATACGTCCATCGAGTTCAACCAGAGAACAAAGTAAAACACCAGCCTGCTTCCTCACATATCCCTGTTGATCCAATATAACCGTTCTATAATAAAGACTCCTTAATCCCATCCGAGTGAGTCTTCATTGGAGGTAAGATACCTCCTTTTATATTTCTGCATAGTAACCACATATAGACTCACCAATATAGTAGTCTCGGACGCCTCCTCAAAACCCTCAAATCAGTTGTTACCCACACCCCCAAAAGGGGTGCTAGTACCTCCCACTGCACGCAGTTCACCAGTGGAAAGGCCCACAGGAGGAGAACGACCACCCTGTTCCAGAAGGTTCTAGGTTACCGAGCGGGAACATTTTTTTTTCTGCATGTCAATACGGTGGTTGCAGGACTGCAACCCATCCTTGTGAATATAAATTACCCACAATTCCCCACTTATTTTTCCTACGGATACTGCACTATTGGGCTCCCGGTCTCCCCCTCTCTACAGGCCTAAGGATCTCCACTCCCATTGTGAAGGAACTCTCTCTAAGACTTGGACCAAATCTGCATGAGGAAATTACCACTGGAGTTATGCTTAAGGGACTAAAACTAAGTACACACATGCAGGAATTGTCACCCATCGGGAACTAGAAATGATCCCTCATGCGACAGTTCGCTGAATGATGCTGTACAGACTTATCCCTAGCCTTGAGGTGGGGCGGAGGGATGACAACCAGGTGACGACAGATTGGCTTCAATTGGTCGGCGGCAACATCGTGCTCGGGGGTCGTTAAGGACAGGACGGATACCTGAGCAATGTCAATCGTCGGCTGAAACGGTCGGTATCTTCAGTTTCTTATGACAGTTATCGTATGTGTGTACGTAGCTTTTCAGTGCTAGCGTGATCACCCTCAACTGAATTGGTGAGATACATTATTTTTCTTGAGGGATTGATGGACTCTAACCAATAGTTTGTATACAAACATCTCAGATCTAAAAAGCTAAGCACACTGTTGAAAGGCTGGCCTAGGGAAGTGGGAGCTAGTCTACTTTAGGGGACCCACCGCAAATCCCCATAGACACTTTCAGCTGGGCTGCAGAAACGGTACAAATGTCCGCTTTCACCTTGTTTAAACCCCCACAAGCCTTATACCCATGGATAGGTAAGCATATCCTCTAACGAATTGTGAGGTTTTCGGTCCAAAAAAGAGTTGAAATTGGCTGTGTAGGAGCCGCCGAACGGCCTTAATCTCGGTTCCGTCGGCCATCTTCGTTCTGCTGTGCAGGTCCTTTCTTCCTCCTCATTGGAGGGTTTGTTAGCTGCTGACAGAAGCTGGCACGCCCCCACCGAACAATCCCTCTAATGAGGAGAAAGAAACGACCTGCAGAGCAGAACCAAGATGGCTGACGGACCCGAAATTGCGGCCGTTCGGCGGCTCCTGTACAGTCAGTTACAACTTTTTTTTTACCGAAACCCGCAAAATTCGTTAGAGGACATGCTTAGCTACCAGTGGCTATAAGGCTTGTGGAGGTTTAAACAAGCAAACTGAAGACATTTGTTCCGTTTTGCAACCCAGCTGAAATTGTCTATGGGGATTTGCGGTGGGTCCCCTAAAGTAGACTAGCTCCGGGAAGGGTTGCATAGACACACTGATTTTAGATTTGTATTACTAGAATAATTTTACTTAACCTTCAAATTGTGTGATCTGGTTAATCAATGATCATCTGTAAACATAGGCGGTCTTCTTAAATGATCACAAATTGTTTGGGTCAATGAAAGACTGCTTTGTGCATGTAGTTCAGGTCAGTAGATAGGCCGATACACACGCCTGAGCCTATAGTCGGTATGTGTGCAGCGGCCGCCGACCCGCAAGCAGTCCAGCGGATCAACTCACTCCCCGCCACAGCCAATCGCATTGTCTGTGCCACTCCCCACACATCCCGCTTCGTCATCTCCCTGTCCCCCTGCAAACGCGTCTGTACAGGCCGGCCAGCGATGTTGCCCTAGAATCTGGTCCCGATCCCTGACGGTCAACATTAAATAAGAGGTGTATACAAACCTTTATAGTTATTAATAAAATATCACTGATTAGGGTTTCACAGTGACTACGCCTCACATTATGAGAACATGGGAAAAGTCTTTTTTTGGTACATGTACTGTGGGCAGTATCTCCATGGCAACCTACAAGATGAGCTATCTGGTCACATTAAAATAAACTTAAGCTCCTAGGTAATATTCTGCAGAAAAAAG